>NW_024386985.1:352826-453973 GCF_900408965.1 Simochromis diagramma
CAAGGTGAGAAAAAAAGAGACAGTAAGAAGAATGGGAGGAAGGATCATGGAAAGAAGAAGGAAAGAGAGAAGAAAGAAGAAGAGTAAGAACAAAGGAAAAAAGGAGAGAGACAGGAGGGGAAGGAGGGGAAAAGGGGGAAAAAAGGAAGGAAGAGATTAGGCGAGGAGGCAAGTAAAAATAAACAAAAGTCTAAATTCACTAGTTTTCATCAGCAACCACTAATAAATGTAAGACACCGTTAACTGATATTAATCATGTAAAGCGCGATAATCACACAACAGAACTATACTGTGATACTCGGGATGTTGCAGCTTTTCCGTGTAGGCAGTTTCCTGCATTTTTGACGTTGGTAGTATGAGTTCTAAATCAGCATTATTGTTTTTGTTTATTTGTTTTGTTGGGTTTGACAATAGTTAAATAACTGGTGATCATATTTACGGATCACCATGGCACATATCATCAGCCATGTGATTTATTTTTGCAGATGACAAAGTGAGTGTGAATGTGTTTGACGTCACAGTGTTTTTGTGCGCTGTGCAAAGTAATTGCCTTGATTGTGAGAGCGGTGATTCTGCAGGTCACCAGCTATTGTAAAGAAAAAAAAAAGAGTGAAAAAGAGAGAAAATTTACATTGTAGATGAAAAATAATCATAGGAAAAAGGTTTTGTGTTGATCAACCAAGAACAACTACAATCTCATTTTCTGCTTTTAAGAAAGGACTGTTTACAAAAACAGAGAGAGAGAGAGATGTGTGTTGATTAAGCAGTGATGATAATAATGAAAGTCTCTCAGTCTGTCGTTTACAGGTGGGAACGGACCTGGATCAATTCTCACGGGCAGCAGTCGGAAGAAAAATTATAGGTAGAAATCATTAGAAAAAATTAGAAACGCCCAGCCAGAATTTTTTGGCTGAATTGTTTTTGCACCTTCCCGTCCTCATCCTGAACAAGCAAGCTCCAGGAAACTAATCTCTCCCTGAAGACACCGAGTGCAGTTTCAGAAGCACGAGCATGAAACATCAACAGTGGACAGGAGTCCAAGAGACAATACCAGAGTTCTGAGCAGAGAGGTCCAGCAGCGCTGTCGGCAAACGGCATCAGAAAGAGAAGAACCACCATCTAGATTGGATGGATGGAGATGCGTTTCCAGCAAGCTGCAACCTCACTGTGTGTGAAGGACTTTTGAGAAGACTGTCTGAGCTGGACATTTGCCATGTTTGGAGTGAGATGGCAATGAAAGAGACAGTGGGACAAAGAGAGACACGGGACAAGCTGAAAAAAAACTGACTGCCATTGGACTGAAAAGTGGGAGAGAAGGAAAGGAGCAGAAGAGGGCTGAGGCTGCTGTTTTAGTGTGGGCAATCAAATTAGGTTAAGGAATCCAGGGAGACAAGCGACTGCCTGGAAGTGGAGGATTGACACAGTGTCCAGACCACCACAAAAGGGGGAGGAAGACAAGCACTGAGGTATGCAAGAGTACTGTTACAAAAATGGAAAGGTGACACCACACAAGCAGAATATGCATTAACCATACTAACACTTCCAAACACGAAATAACTCATGAAGATTAGACAACATCTTAAGCGTGTGAGTCTGTTTATCATCTTGTCCAAGTCACTTAGTGTGATGCAAAGACCAGTGGACTCATAGCACCATAGTTAAGAAATGATCAAATAATAGTAGAGAAGTGTGTAAGAAAGGCAGCTTTTAAGAACATGCTCTGCTGGATATGCAGCTCCACAGACATGCATTAAACCTGCCTAATAACACAAACACATGTAATGAAAATTAGCTTGTTATCGTTCATCAGTGTTAAAATAGTGTCAATTTAGCAGACACTTGTTATCAAATACTGAATTTATCCAATGCAAAAATTTGACTCTCTAGGTTGCAGGACAACAGTTTAACTTTTGTGGGAAAAAAGATTCTGGTTTTTCATTTTTGAAAAGGCACTGATTTTGTTTGTCTATTTCTTTTCTTTAAGCAGACCTGTACGTCAGGAATTAAAAGCGCTATACAACTCATCGTCAAGAAAACTGTTGAAAGGTGAGCTTCTCCAAAATTAAAATGGGCTCAGGAGAAAGCTACTTATTTGGGACAAAAAGGATTCAGCGAGGAAATCCGATCTAAAAGTTCTTCTTTTTCTTTTTGAAATGACATCATTTTGCTGAGAGTGGAAACTAAATGCGACAATCGATTCCACTATCAGCAAAGAAAGAAAGAATGAATGTATGAATGAATGAGTGAAAGAGAAAACAAACTGACTGACTGGTAAAAGCTGACAGGACTTGACCACGATTCAAGGTTAACCTCCACCTAGACAGAACAAAGGGTGGATGAATTTATGTGTTTCCTGTTACAGGAGCAGAAAGATGACAGCAACATTCGAGGTTGCATGACGATTTAACCTGTTAAGTGCCACTTTCTGTGTCTGTGCATCTACCAGGGGTATTATTCACTATCCTGTGTTGCTCACAGAGGAAACTGTGAGAAAGTGTATACATCTGAGCAGCGCTAACATTTGCATTTTCTTTTCTACAGCATTACAGTTTTTCATGTGTTTGATCATGTGATTTATAAGAGGATTAGTTAATGTTTTTTTTACTATAGGATTTCTGGGTTTATATGTGAATGACATTCTTTCTACAGCTAGGGATGGCTAACTTTATGGTGTTTTTATGGCACCTCTGGAATGTGGATGGCCGATGCCTGCCCACCAGGATAATCAATGTGTGTTGCTAATGTTTGTTTTTTGAGACTGCATGTACAAGATTCAGCAGAAGCGGACAAGTGACTTGAGACAAACAAATAAGAGATGCGGTGTTATGGAATAGTTAATATGGGCTCATTTGCTGGCCACTCTTGAGCCCATAAATAATATATGAGTGGAGTGACTTTGCTTACGAGAAGTCACCGATTACATTACTGTTGACTGAGTACATGGGATGATCCATGTCTGAGGCAAATAATGGAAATAATTGTAGTTTACTGATTTGAGAAAACCTGCACATGACACTTGTCTTGCTAGTGCTGAATGCTTATTACTTTTATGATATAATTGTTTATAGGTGTGAAGTTTGATTTCACTTCCAGATTTTGCTTTCCAGGCCATGATGGTGTGTATGCAGGCTCCTGGCAGAGCCAGGTGTTATGCAAAACACACTAACATTTTTATTGCAGGATTATAGGTCCAAGGTGGTGCTGCTCCAGAGGAGGAGATGCCCTGATGTTACCTGGGATATGTTCTAGCTAATCTTTTTCTTTGAGACAGGAATCTGATTTTGTTGAGTTGACTCATGGGAGTGTCCATGTGTCAAGATGGGGGATCCAGGATTAATATGAAACAATGAATTAACATTAAATTTTAGAATTAACATTAAATTTTGTTTTATATAATTTTTGCAGTGATTTGTGTGATTAACAGTTCATTCAACGGGTATTAAACCTATGCAAGTGATGCATCCATGTTCAGATGAGGCTTTGATGGCCTATAAGTGAAGTTCACTGAACTAAGGAATGTGGTTTGATGATTGTTGACATGCTCTCCAAATAGAAGTTTTTCCTCCTAGCAAGGAAATACAGGTGCAGCAGTAATCTCCTGAGAAATCTTCAGAGGCCCAGTGAGAAGCGAGAACCATTCCAGGCATAACTGATAGCCCAGGCAGTGATTGAGGTCAAAGGTCGAGCTGGTTGGGGCCCATCATGAGATCAGATTTTGGAGCCACAGCAAGGACCATGAAACTGCGTTGGAATGAGAGCTGTGCCAAAAGGGCTTTCCAGAGGCCAACAGAGGAGATTGTGGACAGCAGATGGGCACCTGAAGGATGAGGGGAGCATGCCAAGCTCCATCGACAGCGCAGAAGGAATCTAAGGATGACATCATGATTCTGTGAAAGCACAGGAACCAGAAGCTATGGTGGTGATGACAGCAGTTACCTATGAACATCACCTAAAGCTGTGTCACTATACTGTGCATACGCTGGCACATTGAAGACTGCTGGGATCATAACAGCAGTAAGATAACTGGACCCAGCACCCTTTTCACAAAGGGGTTGATAGAGGCCAATTCAAGTGCTTCTGACCTTTTCAACTGCCTGCAAAATAGCGGAGAGACCCTCCTGGATTTATCAGAGCCACTGCAAAAAGGTCGAGGTCCCAGGAAACCCCAGCACCCTCAAGACAGCACAATAGAGAAATCTCACACTTGGTTGTTTCAGTGGTGAGGGGGGAGTGCTGATTGAGCCCCCGTAGGGTAAGCTCGCACTTCAACCTCCAGCCTCTGATCAACTCTAGGGCAACCAAGTGCGAGGCGTGACGGACCTGTGTGCAACCATGGGAAGGTGGACCCTCTTGGTTACCTTGACTACGACGCTCACTTTTACAGGACCCCAGCTGGTGCCGGAAACAGCTGAACCAGGAGGAAGGCAGAGAAGATGGACACATGACAACTCTCACCTAAGGGATATGACGCAAGACCACATCCCTCCGTGGATGAATAATGCTTGGTACCGTTATATCCACGACAGAACAAAAGCAGAATCGGCAAATACAGACTATTATGTCTGTTCCCATCTACCCAGCACGGCAACATACCCCATACTATATGTGTTCCTGGACTAACTCTCAGGGAAGAACTACTCTATGATACTAGCAGAGAAAGGGGACTTTGTGTCCTCTTCAACAACACATGCTGCACTTACATACTGGACGATGTACACTCATCAAACATGACTGACGCCCTGAATGTTGTGAGACAGATCCAGCAGGCCCAAAAATCAGGACTATGTAAGTGATACAAGTGACTGGTTTTCTTGGCTTTACACTGGCTCCTGGTTACAGGTGCTAAAAAGACTACTCATCGGAGTTGGGATATTTTTACTTTTATTTTGTGTCTTTGTAACGTGTATATTGCCATGTATAAAACTCATGATTAACCGTGTAATATTTTCTACTGTTGCTGCATAAATAGCCATGACAAGTGATGATGATGATAATGACCCCAACCTGTTGGAACACGAAGACTTTGTGTGATTAATGACGATGTGACAGAAAATGTACAACAAGATGTTACAAACTGGTATCTCACTTTTAGTTTTACTGACAACAGGCGGGAATGTCAATGGAAAATTGTATTTAGTAGTCAGTATAATCTTTTAGTGATATAAGTTTGCATATGGTAGAATACTGCATGTAGTTATTTGCATTAGGAAATATTCAACCATGTATACTTAGAGGCATATAATTAATTGTGTGTGATCTCTAACAGGCTGCAAAGGCTTGGTGTGTATTCCACACTAGAATGCACACCCACATCCTGGGAGCACGAGAAAGGTCGTACTTTCTCTTATTGTTTTACGGCAGGATTAACGTAGCTATGTCTGTTTTAGTTTAAGTGCTTCTTTACATATAGATGAACTGCTGGACTTCCTCACCATGTTATTTAGGGTGAGGGGGAGACTACCCTTTCCTGACCAAGGATGTACCTTTTGTGCTTTTATGACCCTTTGATCAGCAGGACACACACACACACACACACACACACACACACACACACACACACACACACACACACACACACACACACCACTGAAGTATAAATAAAGACCAGGGCAAAGCTCAGCGCGAGTCTCTCAGTAGGGAGCTGCCCTTGCTAGCAAGAACTCTGTGTGTTTCTCTTCTCTGAGTCTTTACTGAAGAAGTGTTTTAGAATATTTTCCCTAACAGTATGTGTGTTTTTAAAGGGATGCCAAATGCTGTCATTTTTCTGTAAAGCAAATTTACCTTGCCTTTGGGTATAAATAAAGTTACCTTGACCTTGACCTTGACATGACGTATACAGGTGCCGGAATCACAAAGTAAAATAGGAAGTACACGGGGGTTCAGACAGGAGGGGAGAGAGAGAGCACAGGAAGAACATAGCCATAACGGGCAGGGGAAACATGGAATAAACACAAAGAGAGACGAGGGCTCATAAATACACAGAGGAGCACACAGGCGGTAAGAGTCACGAAGGGAAAACACTTAGGGAACAACACAACAGGACAACTCAGGAAACATGGCCTAAATAAGGAACGAAATACAAAAATACAAGAAACTAAGAATACTGGGCCAACATGGCCCATGACCATGACATTAATATACAGCTGCATGGTTTTTATTACTAAGAAAATCCTAAATCTCAGTTTCATGTGCCCACTCAAATCTTTATTAGCCTCAAAGTGATTCTTTTCTGACCCAATCAAACATTAACTGAGAGAGGCCAACAGTAAACATCATGCCAGTGTTACAGGATACAAAATTCACAGCAGTGGCAAGTTCAGGAAAGTTTCTCCATGGTTCAGAGGTTGTTCAGCAGAGGAAGAATAAAAGTGTAGGGTGCAGATTAACATACATGAAATGGACTGTTGTAACTGGTCAGAATTAACCCATCAAAATATAATCAATGTTACCTTTTTATGAAGAAGGAAGACAAGTCTACTACTTTTTTCACTTACATATATATTTGTTAAATTAATTAAAAATAAAGCTCAATGCTATGCCACCTTCAAGCTTTGATTGACAGTGTGTAAAACAAATGTGATGACACAGCCCTACAAAACTTAATAATCAACTAAATTCTTAGGGCTGTGAGTAAATACAGAGATGGCTGAGCCCAAAACAGCTGGAAACCTGTGTGGTTATTATAATAAACACATCAGTCTTTCCTCTGTATGTTTTATTTCATAAATTGATTTATTGTGAGCAACATGCACACATAAAACAATGTCAGCATGTAAACCAAAACAACAAGACAAATCTTGACAGAGGAAGAATTTTTTCCTGAGGCTGATCATTACAGTCAAAGCTTGTTGTTTTTAACAGTCTCAATATTTTTTTTTCCTTGTTTTTGTGAGGATCTCTCCAAAACATGTGATGATCACAGTGATTGACAGTCTGGTATAATAAATAGCTTTGTTTGGAGTTGTGCAGATTGTTTCAATGCCTAGACCACAGCACAAATGCTAAAAATGTTTCAGTGTTTCATGAAGCCTCGCTTTGACCATCATCACTCTGTGAATGAATGCAATGTGTCCAAATTGTAGAATAATTCCACCATGTCAAGAGGTGGAATATCAGTTCCAAATACACATGACAAATGGTAAGTCATGTTTGTTTCAATGTAATCACATTTTTCTTTTGATCGTATATGGCTAGGGTTACAGTATAGTTGTATAACAAATACACCCGATAGTCTGTATATTTTACCACAATATTCAACTGCAAAATGTTATTAAATTGTAATAATATGAAATGAAGTATTTAAGTATTGTTATTATTATTGTATCATGGAGTGTCTGGTGATTCCTACCGCTAAGAATTATTAGCCCAGATTTAAATGAGATCATAATTCAGGCTAACAAAGTTCTTCACATTACATAATCAAATGATTCCCACAAACATGAAGAAACTGTCCATTAAAGTCAGCATGTTTTACATCATATTCATGAGAATCATAGGTGTTTTTAATGATGTTGGGGGTTTTCTGCTAAGGAAACATTCTTTCATGGATGTTTCCATCACCAAACTAGTAAAACTAGTACCTGCATGCAGGATACTTTCACTTTCACACCTGATTTTTGTGACGCATCAACAGGAACAACATGTTATTTAACAGAGCTGTATAAAGGCTAAGAGGCACCAGGAGTTTTAAGTTATACTTTGATTCAGTTTATTCATCAAATTTACTTTATGTAAACTATCAGACTGCTACCTGTTCTGTAGGTCCTCATGTCTGCTGATCAGAAGGACCGTGAGGTCTCAGACAGACTCAGACCTGATCTTCTGGATGAGACTGTGTGATCCTGTTACAGTGGTTTAGGTCATTACACCTGAACATTTCCAGCACACTGTGAACAGACTTCACTGAATACCTGGCATATAATGACTCTGGTATAGATAATGTGTGTGGATAAATTTTCATTTTTTGCTTCTTATTATGCAGCTTTTACATGAGTATTCCTGCTCTAAAAGAACAGGCCTTGAACAGAGTTAATTAACTGGCTACTGAGCACAGACCAAGGGGCCAAAGAGTCTGTGGGCCTCTATAATAGTCTCGCTCACACCTGAACAATGAGGCTGTACAACATCGTCATGTAACTTCTGCCCTGTGCCTAAAGTGCTCGTGTCAGTGTGGAAATAACTTCTCTTGTTATCAAAATTGTGATCCACACATTACAGAGCAGAAACAAACAGTAAAGTTCCTAAGGACAAACTGTTAAAGAAGGAAACAAAGCAAACTTACAGTTTCTTCAAACAGACACACAAACAACAAGCTCCACTCCACAGCTGAGGTTGTCACAACGTGATCCTGTCTCATCCTATTTTATTCTAGCTCTAAATGCTGTTTGGGTGTGTCTTTCTTTGTCTGCCCATAAGAATGCATTGAGAGCATTGTTGATCAAGTACCACATGAGACCAGACATCAAACAACAGAAAGGGAAAGAAAAAAGAAAGAAAGGAAAAGTACAGCACAGGTAGAAGTAACACTTCACACTGTGAAAAATAAATAAAGTTCAATATTATTTATTGTTCTTATCCCAGATCATTAAGGAGACTCGACTCCAAATATAAGACTCAAAAACCCAAATGATAACTTAAATCAAACAAATAATAAAATGACTCAACTTGTCATGTGTAGAATGAAAAGAAGGAATTCACAAAGGTTTCAAACAGTTGATGAATTTATTGCACAGTTACATTCAGGGACCTTCTGGCCTCCTGAGACCTGTCTCTCAGGGCAAAAATGTTAATCAACCTAAATATCTGAGCTTGCTAAGCTTTTTTTTTTTTTAATGAAGTTGTTAGGTTTAAATTTATGAACTTATTTAGATGAAGTTCATAATTATTCTATAAATGTTACCCCAAATGTTTTGATGCATGCTCAATCATCCAGGTAAGTAGATCCCAAGAGGTTGATTCTGTTCATCTGGACGTAGCATTTTATCACTTATCCAAGGGACTTCTTCAGTCGAAGACTGATGAACAGGATCAACCTTTTGGGAGTTACCCTAAATAAATAATAACTACACCTTTTGATAGTCGGTGGGTCCTGAATGATTTCCATGACAAACATTAAAAACATAAATCTGTCCATGTAAACATAAACTGATTGAAGTTCTACCAGTTTGCCAGAATAAAATGTTCTTTTGACCTCTGACTTGTTTTTTCATCTGCTCGCTGATACTGAGAATGTTTTTGTTTGTCTGTGTTTGATGAGCTCTGGCTTCTGTAAATATGTATACTGTATGTATGAAGAGGCCACACACCATGTGTGTGTATATGTGTGCAGGCCACACCTCCATGTATTCGACCCAAAAAGTTTGATTGCTCAGACTTACATGCTCATGCTCACAAAAGTTCACATGCTGATGTGGACTGTTGGTGCCGTTAATCAAGAAAAGGAATGTATTACCTATTTCTTGTTACTTATTAGTAATGCAGTATGTTATGTAATTTTTTTTTTTTTTTTACTCTACCTGTTAGATTATCTTCATAGACCTCAGGGCCTGATGTCTACAAACCAACTTTACTTCAACATGTTTAGATCTGTGCTCACAAGCAGAGATGATAGAATCGTTTCAGTGGTGGCTCCTAAGCTTTAACCTCACATTTCACATAAGAGCTATCTAATCTGTCAGTAATATAAAAACTCTAAAAAACTTGCTTGTTCTCACTGGTGTTCAGCTCTAGCAGGATATCGTTGCGATTTTTTGCGTAAACAGTCATTTTTTACTTCCATTAGTGTTTGATTATTAGTTTTGTAATTTTATTCAATATTTTAGTGTGTATTTATTAGAGTTGGAACTCTTGAGACCAAGACCACTTTTACGTGTTCTTGGTCTTTTCTTGGTCTCGATGGACTTTGGTCTTGATCTTGTCTTGGTCCCGGATCCTTCGGTCTTGTCTTGGTCTCGCTGTCTCGGTCTTGCTGTCTCAGATCGATATAGTGGTCGGGAGACTTGGAGTCAACAGTATCCATGACACACAACGTAACGTTCGATAATGTGTCATGCGCAAAAGCTTCAGCTCTAAGAGCCGTGCTTAGAAAGTGCTTGGTAGTGAATCAGAAGAGTCGACTCCCATTGAGCAAGAGCTGGCTCCTCACTTAATTTCCTTTTGCTGCTCAGCTCTCACACAGTGGCTCAGCTATGCTCCAATCCCTCCATATTGTGGCCAATCACATGCGAGGATATAGGATAATATCATTATGTGAAAAACAGAGAGGGTGAGAGATGCGACAGTGAAGTGGAGCGTGCGTCTGTCCTCTCAGTAAGTGAGTGAGACAGCAGACAGCGGTGAGGAGGGCTGTGCGAGTGCATCACAAAAACACATAAATATGCCTGACACCTGTAAACGAAGCAGCATCTGTCTGCAGTTTAAAGACTTTTTTGTCTCGGTCTTGGTCTCATCTCACCTTTGTCTTGGTCTTGACTCGGTCTGTCTTGGTCTCGGTCTTGGTATTGTCTTGGTCTTGGTTTAGGCGATCTTGACTACAACTCTAGTATTAATTGTCATTTTAATCACAGTTAATTAGGCATATTCTGTTTAGACTGTGCAGTACTTTGGTCAGTTGAGGTTATTTTAAATATGCTAAAGAAACAAACTTTGACTTGAGTTTTTCACTCAGATATGCTGTGACATTCAAAAACAAACAAACTAACCTCTTACACTCACTTCTGAATCCATTTTTTTAAGCTTCAGCATTTAACAAAATTAAAAGTTTGGCATAATCCATCCATCCTCAGTTTATTATAGTATAGTTTGTCCTTTGTCCGAAAGCCATTTGAATTCTCCTCCCTCTTTGTAAACCAACTTCCTTCTGATTGTAGAACCAAAGTCAAAGGAGCAAACAGAATCTGCTGCTTGAGGGCACCACCTCCTCCACCTGCTGCTGTGGAGATTCAGAAAAATAAATCTGAACATAAAAAGATTTTTCGCTTTTGTTATTGGGAATCCCTTTTTTGTTTTGTTTTTGATTATATTAGTACACTTCAGAGCAGAAATATTAGGAAAACAGATTTCAGCAGGATGTCTCTCCAGTCATTCCTTTGAACCTGATTAGTGCTTGAGTGTAGAAATGCTCTTTCAATGGATGTTACATTTACTCACACGTGGGAAGTAACTAAGTACAAATACTTTTTGCTTTTACTTCCTACATTTTTAAACAAATATCTTTACTTTCTACTTCTTATATTTTCACTTTTGGTTTAACACAGTTAAGGTTATGGTTCTCCAAACATCGAGCCAATTTGAGAGTACCAGGAACACATGAAAGGCAGTCCTGTTCACTTATTATTTAGCAGAGAATGTGCCATAAAAAGAGATGATGGGCACCAAACCCAGGGATTAAAAGTGGGACAGGGTTTTTTTTGCACAACTGTATCTGTGAAGTTTCTCACACAGTGTGTTGCTAGCCAATGGTCCAGCTGCTATACTTCACAGGGAGAGAAAAGAAAGCTAACTTCACTCAGAGATGGAGAAAGGTAACAAAGATAAGAAAGGAAGAAGAGACGTTAGAGTCAAAGGTAAGGACTGCTCATGTAAAGCTTACATGGAAGTCTTCATGTTTTTAAATCAGATATTGGGTTTGTACATGTGACATTATGGTGATCGTGGCTCAAGAGTTGGGAGTTCGCCTTGTAATTAGAAGGTTGCCGGTTCGAGCCCCAGCTTGGGCAGTCTCAATCGTTGTGTCCTTGGGCAAGACGCTTCACCCGTTGCCTACTGGTGGTGGTCAGAGGGCTTGGTGGCGCCAGTGTCTGGCAGCCTCGCCTCTGTCAGTGCGCCCCAGGGTAGCTGTGGCTACAATGTAGCTTGCCATCACCAGTGTGTGGATGACTGGTTGTGTAAAGTGCTTTGGGGTCCTTAGGGACTAGTAAAGCGCTATACAAATACAGGCCATTTACCATTATGTTTTTTTTCATATTGTGAAGCGTGTTGCAAAACAAACAGAGGTAGACTAACTGTGCAGGATAAACAGGTTAGTTTGTACTAACTACTGCGATGGAGTTACAAGCTCTGCAGGAAATTTAGATTTTTGTGTGTTTCTCTTTTAGGCTTTCAGATTCAGATAAACTGTCACGATCAGTCAATGCAAAACAGTCACACTCTTCAGGGTTTAAAGACTCATGTTTGAAGATGAAGAATCAAATACACATGGACACCAGTTGTTACTCTGAGAAGGAAAACCCTTCAACAGCAGACAGAGCAGTGGGGGAAAAAAGGTAATAGAAAAATATAAAACTTATGTTTCTAAAATGTAATTTATTTCACACGTCCTGTCCGCCTCTTTGCTCTGGTGCCAACTAAAGGAGAAAAGGCAGCGGCAGTCACAGTTCTTTTATTTCACCAGAGTTTCGCTTTGCTGTGTTTGACACGCGCAGTTATTGTCTCAAGTATTTTTATAGTATTTTTTATTATGTTGGGTGTTGTCACTCAAGAAACGTTCTTCCGCAGAACTTCCCATCAGCAAACTAGAAAAACTACACAGCAAAATCTCCAGTGTTAAATTAACACTGGAGAGTGTCTATATGGGTCCACACCTCTGAGTGTTAAATACAACACTGTTGAGTGTTAAATTAACACTTTTGACAGTGTTATATGTTTAAAAGTAACCTAGTCAGTTTTGAAGATTAACAATGGCTAACACTGAGCAGTGCTGATTTTCTAACACTGGAATATTTCTAACATTTTGAGTTATTTTCCAGTGTTAGAAAATCAGCACTGCTCAGTGTTAGCCATTGTTAATCTTCAAAACTGACTAGGTTACTTTTAAACATATAACACTGTCAAAAGTGTTAATTTAACACTCAACAGTGTTGTATTTAACACTCAGAGGTATGGACCCATATAGACACTCTCCAGTGTTAATTTAACACTGGAGATTTTGCTGTGTACATTTCAGAATTATACAAAAAGGCCTTTTGAGACACAACAACATGGGTTAACAATTTAAAGCTGTTCTATAGCACAGGAGGTTGATCAAGCCTTGAAAGATGCTACTAATTCCTACAGGTGTTTCAACTTTTCTGCATTATATACAACCTCCTCTGTCTGTATAAAAGCAGTGTTGGAACCCACTGTGGTACCATACCCTCGTGAGCAACAGCTGAACAGTATTGGACTGTAGAAAGTAGCAATTAACAATCAAAGACAGACAGACCATCATAACACTTAAAAATAACACCTACAGAGATATTGAAAATAACGTAAAGGTGTCAGTGATTAAAGATTAAAGATTAATATCAGTTTGTACATGCTTCAGATAGCTTTTCTTCAAATTCTTTAATTCTCAATCAGTTTTGCAACTTTGTACTTTTGTGTTACTCACAGCAACAACTCCATCTCATTGTTAGTCCATTTAAAAAACTCTTTGCTTTTCCTCAACATTTTGCTGCGATGTTTTAAATAGCTGGAAAGTAAATAAACGGCAGACAGAAATAACGCAGGTTGAATCATCTTACATTTCACTCATGCGCAAAACAGTAACATAAGCGTTTCAGGCGTTTCAGTGTTGACGAACAACTGTTCGGAAATGATTAAAAACACTAGTGTGGACGCGTAGTGTTTTTAGCCGAAAATGTTTTAAAATTTATCCGGATTAGTGTAGACGTAGCCTTAGGAAGCTAGAAATACAAAAGACTAAACTATGAAAGACATTAAATCAAAGAAGATTAAATATTAATAAATAATCAAAACATAAGCACTGGGTCACCAGACCCAGGACCATGACATCCGGCAGCTGTTTTGCTGTGGCTGCATTAGAGATATGCATACAATAAAAATAAGCTCTTAGCTAAAATTCAAATAGAAACAGCAAAATATGATAGTGATCAAAAAAGTCATGAAAAAAAGGAATGATATCAAACATCAGCTCAAACTGAGCAATATATTCAAAATACAGAAGGTTGTTTAAAAGGTGCTTTTGGAGGTAATTGTCATTTGTGGACATCAACACATCTGTCTTTGTTTTTGATGCAGCATTTTATAAAATTCAGATCTGAAATCACAACAATGAAACAGCTTAAAAAAAATTAGCATCAAAACAAATCTTATGTATATTACCAAAATCCACCAGATTCTACTCCAGGGCCCTTTGTGATAGATTTCATGTTTCATTCAAACTAAAGTGAAACACAGCATATGCAGTGCTATTCAGGCACATTAAAATATTCCTAAGAATGGATCCAGGAATAATTGTAGCTTCCATCTTTAAAGGAGTGAAGAGGAAGAAGTTTACAAGGAATCATTTAGAACAGTTTAAAACATCAACTCATTGAATCCATTAACCTTAAAATGTGTAGAGTATTTCTCTAACAGGAGGACACTCTTTATACTCAACTCAGCACAGACACACTGAGGCACCATGAAAAGACAATAAAAATCCAGGATAAACAGGTTCAGTGAATGTGGTGTTGAAGGTGTGGAGGCGGATCAGAGTGCCAGACGAGACTCTGTAGAAGGACAAAGTGCCAGCAGGACAGTCCACATACACTGCTACTCTGTTAGAGACAGAAGAAGAGTAGGAAGAGGAGGGGGGGGTGGTTGTGGATCTGCAATTGTGACAGACAAACTGAGGACCACCATCAGTGCAGTGCAGACTCCAGGAATGATCATTGAGTCCAAACCAACAGTCATCATTGTTTCCTTTCCTTCCGATTCTTCTGTAACTCACTGATATAGAAATGTTTCCCTTCCACTCGACCTCCCAGTAACAGCGACCAGTCAGTTCATTACTACATAGCAGCTGAGGCCAAACATCAAATCTGTCTGGATGATCAGGATATGACTGAACCTCCATAATATTATGTGTCACCTTCCTGTTGTTGTCAGACAGTTTGAGGTTTCTATTTACTGTGTTTGTGTCGATTGTGAGTTGACAGGAATCTGATGGAGAGAACAAACACAATCCAGCTACAGTTATTGATCCATCATCTGTTCATTGATTAACACTTTGATGATGACTACTGACATCGGAGATGTAAATCAGTGATGTGACAGTTTGAAGATGTCAGTGTTGTGGTGTGGTGTGGTGAGAGGGAAGAGAGGACCTTGCAGGCAGATTGAGGATGTGGATGGTGTTTATTGCAAGGACTGGATGGACAGAACATAAACTGACTGAAACTGAATGACTGGTGGACTGAACTGAACCAGAAAACACACATGCAGATTAGAGGACAAGACAAGTAACTGAGGAAAACTGATGACTTAAATATACTGGATAATGAGTTGATAATAAATGAGTTTCGGTGGGCGGCCGCGTGACCAGTTGCTAAGATGACTCAATTTGGGTGGATGACCAGATGGACAGCATGTAAGATGAATCAGTTCGAGTGGGCAACTGTGTGGCCAGTGCCAAAGACAAATCAGTTCAGGTGGGTGGTCGTGTGGCCAGCAGCAGCACCTGCAATGCTCCACTGTGGACCAGCAGAGGTGATGGGACACCTCTAACAGGTGGGAAGGTTGCTGGTGGCGTGATTTGGCAAAGCTCTCTAGTGGAGAAAAAGCAGGACCCGCAGGTGGGAAACCTCTGGTGGAGACTTGGCACCGGAACAGGTGGAGGAATTGGCCAGACCCTAGCCGTCCCAACTCGAGAAACAAGTATGGATGCAGGGATGGGTTGAGTGGCTTCCCTCACCTTAGGTGCAGGGACAGGTGCAGGAGTTGGCTGGACACCAGTCACCCAAGCCCGGGGAACAGGTATGGGTGCTGGAGTGGACTGGGTCTCAGCTGTCCTGGGAGCAGGCATGGGAATGGGTGACGGCTGGACATCAGTTACCCCTACCCGAGGAACTGGCAAGGGTGTGGGGAAATGCTGAGCACTATCTGCCCGGGGAGTGGTACAGGGACTGGCTGGGCCCTAACGGCACTGCGAGCAGGAGCAGGCTGAGAGACAGGTCTTGGGGCTGGGAGACAGGTCTTGGCATGGAGACAGGACGAGAGAAGTGATCAAATCTGGACTTAAGAATGTCCTTTGTGAAGCCTAAAAGGGAAAAACAGTTTTTATGGGTGCAGGGTGGTAATTACATTTTTTTTGACAGTCCACCATAGGTTGACAATAACCAATCACTGGCTTTTTTAGTAGAAGAAATGGTATTTGGTCTATGGTGAGGAGGAGTCTTTGGCTCATGGTGAAAATGAAGAAAAATGTCTGACTCACTCACCACCAGATATTGCTGCTTGCGAGAGCAGCAGCAGCAGCAGGAGCTTTGCCTCCTCTTGACAGAAACAACAGACCTGCTGAATGATGTAACCTCCATCAGGATGAGATGGGAGGCGGAACCGCTTTGACACGACAAGGTGGGAGTGCTAGTGAATGAGGCAGTAGGTGGACGCATGAGGACCGAGCAGCCGGAGATCAGCAGCTGGCGCCTATTTCCCATGGCTAAGGCTCGCGTGCAGGTGAGGCAGCAGGTGGAGGACTGCAGTGCCTTCAAGGACTCTCCAGAGCCAGATGAATCCCCTCAAAGACATGCTCATGTTGGAGCATAAGCCACAGATTAACCCCCAGCTCTCTTTCCAGAAAGAAGAATGCTGCCTGCTGCCATTGGTATAATTCGAGGTCCACTGGGTTCATATCATGTCTTCGCAGCACGAGTCTCGTCATTCTGTCAGCATCGTGGTGTGGTGTGGTGAGAGAGAAGAGGGGACCTAAATGCAGGACTCGCTGGCAGATTGGGGATGTAGATGGTGCATATTGTAAGGAATGGATGGACAGAACATAAGCTGACTTAAACTGAACTGGGTAACACACACATGGATTAGACTGTGACAAGACAGGGAACTGAGGAGAACTGACGGATTAAATACACTGGATAATGAGGATGATAACAAACACGTAAGTACATAGCTGAACTTAATCTAACTAACAATACATAGGAAGTGGAACAGAACATAATGCACACAGAAAGATAACTAAGACAGTAAAACAGGAAACGGGGATAGAAAACTCAATGGTGACAAAGCTTAACTGAAAACACTGGATCAACAAGCCGGGCACCCTGACAGAAGATGGTTGGATGTGTACTGCTTTGTTTTAATAAGTCACATTAAAAACGCACTTACACTTCCTCAGACCTGGTTTTAACCATCGGACTCCAGCAGGCTCCACCCTGGAAGGAGGAGGGGAGAGGAAAAATCATTTGTCATTAAGATTACTTCCAGTCTGAGTTATTGTCTGATTACTGACAACTTAATGAAGACAAACAGAGAATGAGAAAATCATTCATTTTCAAATATATATTCTATTCCATCAAAATATAACAATAAAAATTAAATTGCGATTGTTGTTGGCTAGCATACAATGTTAAAAATAATAAAATGAACAACAGCAGCATCTCTGACTGTGGTAATACAAACCTAAATATGTGAAGAAGGCAACAAACACTGATCCTTGAATATTTTATTTATATATACAAAGATTTAACAGCACGTAGCTAACAACACTATCCTAAGTGAACTGCTGTGGATGATTAGCAGCAAAGCACATTTTGTTCAACAAAAATCATTCTCAGCTTAAGCGTAGGTTTTATGTTAACTGTTCTCTACATTCACAGCTGAATCCAGAATAAATATGTTCAAGTACTCTCTTCCTGTTCGATCAGACACTCTTCCCCATACCTGAGAGTCTTAAGTCTCCAGCGTGGATTCTTCAGTCCAGCCAACAGCAGCTTTATTCCTGAGCTTCCTGGATGGTTGTAGCTCAGGTCCAGCTCTTTCAAATGGGAGGGGTTGGAGCTCAGAGCTGAGGCCAGAAAAGTACAGCCATCTGCTGTGACCAAACAGCCTGACAGACTGAAAACACACAACACTGCATCTGTGAGCTATGATTTTCTGTTTGTCAGATACAATAACATTTTTCAATTTCCATCCATTCAATTTCATTTAACTTTATTTATAAGAGACAATTCCCAATGGACAACAATAGACACTTCAAGTTGTTAACAGAGTAAGGCAACACACTACAATATTACCGAGAAAGCTGCGTCCAAGATGCAGCTGTGCACATTGGCATACTCCCCCATGTTGCTTGTCTTGTGTTTTTATGGTGTTATGATGTGATGATATTTGTGCTTTTTATGTGCTGAAGTTTTTTGTCTTCTCCTCATGCCAACTACTTTGGGGATAAGTTGGAGCAGAAATTCTTTTTTTCTCCTGATCTGCCCTTTTGTGTTACACATTACACATTCCTGTCTCCCCAACGTGAAGTTTGTGTATTGTATGTATGGTCAGCAAGGTCGGTCATCTCAGTTGCAGGGGCAACTGCAACCGACAAAGAAACCACCCATCCTTATATATATATATATATATATATATATATGTACAGTGGGGCAAAAAAGTATTTAGTCAGCCACCGATTGTGCAAGTTCCCCCACCTAAAATGATGACAGAGGTCAGTAATTTGCACCAGAGGTACACTTCAACTGTGAGAGACAGAATGTGAAAAAAAAAATCCATGAATCCACATGGTAGGATTTGTAAAGAATTTATTCGTAAACCTGGGTGGAAAATAAGTATTTGGTCAAAATCAAAAATACAACTCAATACTTTGTAACATAATCTTTGTTGGCAATAACAGAGGTCAAACGTTTACTATAGGTCTTTACCAGGTTTGCACACACAGTAGCTGGTATTTTGGCCCATTCCTCCATGCAGATCTTCTCGAGAGCAGTGATGTTTTGGAGCTGTCGCCGAGCAACACGGACTTTCAACTCCCGCCACAGATTTTCTATGGGGTTGAGGTCTGGAGACTGGCTAGGCCACTCCAGGACTTTCAAATGCTTCTTACGGAGCCACTCCTTTGTTGCCCGGGCGGTGTGTTTTGGATCATTGTCATGTTGGAAGACCCAGCCTCGTTTCATCTTCAAAGTTCTCACTGATGGAAGGAGGTTTTGGCTCAAAATCTCACGATACATGGCCCCATTCATTCTGTCCTTAACACGGATCAGTCGTCCTGTCCCCTTGGCAGAAAAACAGCCCCATAGCATGATGTTTCCACCCCCATGCTTCACAGTAGGTATGGTGTTCTTGGGATGCAACTCAGTATTCTTCTTCCTCCAAACACGACGAGTTGAGTTTATACCAAAAAGTTCTACTTTGGTTTCATCTGACCACATGACATTCTCCCAATCCTCTGCTGTATCATCCATGTGCTCTCTGGCAAACTTCAGACGGGCCTGGACATGCACTGGCTTCAGCAGCGGAACACGTCTGGCACTGCGGGATTTGATTCCCTGCCGTTGTAGTGTGTTACTGATGGTGACCTTTGTTACTTTGGTCCCAGCTCTCTGCAGGTCATTCACCAGGTCCCCCCGTGTGGTTCTGGGATCTTTGCTCACCGTTCTCATGATCATTTTGACCCCACGGGATGAGATCTTGCGTGGAGCCCCAGATCGAGGGAGATTATCAGTGGTCTTGTATGTCTTCCATTTTCTGATGATTGCTCCCACAGTTGATTTTTTCACACCAAGCTGCTTGCCTATTGTAGATTCACTCTTCCCAGTCTGGTGCAGGTCTACAATACTTTTCCTGGTGTCCTTCGAAAGCTCTTTGGTCTTGGCCATGGCGGAGTTTGGAGTCTGACTGTTTGCGGCTGTGGACAGGTGTCTTTTATACAGATGATGAGTTCAAACAGGTGCCATTCATACAGGTAACGAGTGGGGGACAGAAAAGCTTCTTACAGAAGACGTTACAGGTCTGTGAGAGCCAGAGATTTTCCTTGTTTGAGGTGACCAAATACTTATTTTCCACCCTAATTTACGAATAAATTCTTTACAAATCCTACCATGTGAATTCATGGATTTTTTTTTCACATTCTGTCTCTCACAGTTGAAGTGTACCTCTGGTGCAAATTACTGACCTCTGTCATCATTTTAGGTGGGGGAACTTGCACAATCGGTGGCTGACTAAATACTTTTTTGCCCCACTGTATATAGTTAAGTTATATAATTATTTGATATTTTAGTGGAAATCCCAAAACAAAATAGAAAGTATTTTCAAATCAATATAATAAAACCTTTCTTCTTTCTTCTTATTAGTTATTATAACCCACTAAACACTGGACATAGGACAGACATGCAGATCCCATTGGGTCCATTCTGGACATCATACGACGTCCAAACTAGGTCCACAATTTGGACTTCCAACCACAACCCAACCTGAAGGTCAATATGACATTCACCTTTTGAAATTTGGACTTGGCAATTTTTTATAGGTCATGTGAACATCTATAACAAGTGCAGGGAATATACACAATTAATAACATAACCCGGATTTTAAAAATGCATAAATAGTAAAAAAAATAAGTAATGTCTAAGATTATGAATAGCAAAGAGACAAATTCATTTATTCAATTTCTTTATTTTATTAAAAAGTCAAAATTCATGTAAAATGAGTAAAAACATATGTGCATTGTTTAATATAAGCCAAAAGCCAAGCAACATATTTAAGTTATCTAAGTGATTTATATGTCATCTTTAACCTAAGAAGCAAAAGACCGTGGCAGATCTGAAAACGCCAGGAGTCTGATTTTCTCGCCGGCTCTAGTGGGCCTTGACCTCCTGATCAGCTATCGAGCTGGTGAATAACAGGTGTCTCCGAAAACATCAGAGCAGTTTTGCCAATATGTGATGTCTTGATAAATCGAACAGATATTTGAAGTTTACACAGCTACATCTTCATCTTTCGGCTCAGGACCAGGTGGAGTGCCCAACCCGGGTCAGGGACAAGTTCCTGCCCCAAGTGGAGGAGTTCAAGTATCTTGGGGTATTGTTTATGAGTGATGGGAGAAGGGAGCGGGAAATCGACAGACAGATTAGTGCTGCGGCCGCAGTGGTGCAAACGCTGTACCGGTCTGTTGTGGTGAAGCGAGAGCTGAGTGTAAAAGCGAAGTTCTCAATTTATCGGTCGATCTACATCCCTGCCCTCACCTATGGTTATGAGCTGTGGGTAGCGACCGAAAGATCAAGATCACGGATACTAGCGGCGGAAATGGGCTTCCTCTGAAGGTTAGCTGGCATCTCCCTTAGAGATAGGGTGAGAAGTTCGGCCAATCAGGAGAAAAAGCAGGACCAGGATCAGTAGAGCCACTGCTCCTTCACATTGAAAGGAGCCAGTTGAGGTGGTTTAGGCATGTGACAAGGATGCCTCCTGGGTGCCTCCTGGGTGAGGTGTTCTGGGCATGACCCACCGGAGGAGGCCCAGGGGCAGACTCAGGACACGCTGGAGAGATTATATCTCTCGACTGGCCTGGGAATGTCTGGGTGTTCCCCCGCACAAGCTGGAGGAGGTGGCTGGTGAGAGGGAGGTCTGGGCTTCTCTGCTTGGGCTGCTGCCCCCACAACCCGGCAGCAGAAAATGGATGGATGGATGGATATTCTCATCTTAAAATATCTTAAAAGTTCATTTTGTGACCCAGAAAGAGTAATAATACAGCTAAGTAGCTGACACCATATTCGGAACTGGCTGAGCCGTGCTATGAATTCTGAAATAGGTTGGGCCACGAACCTGACCCATCCTTCAAATCCGGGGAAATGAAGGAGGTGTTTGTCAGCGCAAACGCATTTGTTGATGCATTTTTTTGCCCTTTTACTGAAAAGACTTTAGTTTGGAGATCTTATTGGATTGCTAAATTCTCAAGTATTAGCATAGGCCTGCAAAGTAGGATGTATTTGTGCCAGCTTTATGTTTAGTTTTTAGGTCAGTAATTGTTTCTATTACCAGTGGTCTACACTGTATGTGGGGATTCATTGTACAGTTACTATATTGCTGTTTTTCGGTTAGCCCGAATATTAAAACATGCCATTTTATTATTTTGGCTAATTAAAGGACTGTTGCTAAGATCTACTTTACATTGTGTATGGTGTAATTTACTGCACTGTTAGTCACTACTGTTCATTTTCGTGGGTAATACTACTTTTACAAATCAGACAAGTAAGTTAACCCAGAGCCCACTTACTTAATAGCATTGCATAAATAAGGCCTAAAATAAGTATAATATTGCTTAAAAATATCAAAATTGTTTTCAACAGGATACATATGAATACAGATTATATATGAACAAATACTATTTATTATGTATTATCCTATTGATTTGTTCAGTACGTATTTCTTATTTTATTTTTTATTTTGCATTTTCCTGCTATTGTTTGTTGAAATATTAAAGACATAAAGAGATTCAGTAGACATCAGGTCTTTGGGTCCTTGTGCTGCTAATTAAGGAAAAGGAACGCAAATTAGCCATGTGATGTAGGTTAAGGGGCTATCTGATTAGTTGAGATAGTATGCTTTGCCTTGCACTGCTGTGGAGAGCTTTTAAAGAAGTGTATGTACTGGATGTAGCCCGGATAGGAATTCCGCAGTAAGTACTTATAATTCCTATGGACTTTTGTGCAAAACTCAAACACAGCAATGGCGGAGAAGAGCAGCTAAAAAGTTTTAAATATTATTGTTTCTGTGACACAAAATAAACTATTAAGATATTTTCAGATGAGAATGTAGCTGTGTAAACCTATAATATCTGCTCGATTTATCATATTTGCAAAAGTGCTCTGATATTTTTGGAGAGATCTGTTAGCCCACCAGCTCAATGGCTGACTGGAAGGTCAAGGCTCATTAGAGCTAGCGAGAACAGCGGACTCCCGGCACGTCGCTTGACTGTCTACTAAAAGTAAAAATAAAAGCGTTCTAACATCTCACCTGTTTGTTATTATTCGAGCATACATGTATAGTATTTTTCTTAATAGAGAGATTAAGCTTGTCTTTCTGTCATGCCGTGATTGTACTTAACTGTATATAGCCTATTAGACATTATAAAACAAAACATATGTAATAGCAAATTTTGCCAAACTGCTTAAAATACCTTTTTAAAGTCTTTTTTTCTTAAAGAAATCTACTAAAAATTGCTAGGTGGCAATTTTTTACATCATGTGTAATTTCCATTCCAAATATTAATCACAGTTAAATTGACGGGAGATGGCAGTAAAACTCTGGAGCTGAGATATCACCAGCTACACTGCCGTTCCAATTGTAGAATGATTGCGCTGCGTTCTGGGGAAGTCTGGACTTCCGTCTAATTTTACAAAGTACAGACTAGCAAGAACACGAGTACAGACTTGCATACTTGAGTACTTAGACACCGCCTGTGTTTCCGTCTGTGTTTTCCAGCTGACAAACTGGCCTGTAATGAGTGTGAATGTCAGTGTGCCGGGGGCCTATATGTGAGTATAGCGCATTTAGTATATTTACATAGCGTATTTCTGATAAGGTATCAGTGAGTTAACCACTAAGACTTAATATCATTTTAAAGGGTATTCAAAGAGTATATTTCATTTACTGAATGAAACTGTAATATCATTTGAGTTTAAAAAAATGTGTTTTTGTACATTGTCTGTCCTACCCTTATGTTCAGTAAATGTTCAGTTTCTGTGCTAAAGAGTGGTCTGGGGTCAATTCTTTCTTTAATGTTTATGCAGGGGTTTACTGTTAGTATCCCTGATTTCTGTCCATACGACAACCATTTGTGGTATCTGTGCTATAAAGAACCCAACACCCCAACTAGGAAGTCGAAACTGAGGCAAGCGGGGTTAGACTCAGTATAACGAGTGGGTTGCTACATGTACAAGGACTTCAGACCTTAAACAAGAGCAATAAACTACAAAAAATCTGAGACCAAGTCTATCAAAATGTCATGCATGGATATATGAAGAATGAAGAGGCACTGCATCGTATATAAAATGAAATATACTTGGGGAAGACTACTACATTTATTGTGGTAACCACACAGGTTTAAAGCTGTTTTGTGGGAGGAGCAAGAGCTGGTCTGGTGTTTTGGGGAAGTCAAACCCATGGTCGGAACTGCTTCAGTAATGCCTACCATGAGTCTTATTTTTAATTAATTGAAAATAATCCCAAAAAAAAATGTCTTTATGAAATATTTACACCAAAAGTGTTAGTGGGGAAAAAAGAAAGTGAAAAAAAAGTTTGAGAGAACTGTTAACAAATAGGTCACCTGTAATAAATGTGTTACAGTCTTATGAAACATTCCATCAGTTTTTCATTGCGCATAATGCAGGGGAAAGGTTAGAATAACAATTAAGTAACTTTATTATGTTTAGGTTTTTTCCTACTTTCTAACGAAAATATACTTTCTGCATTAATATGACTTAGAACTTATATTTGGGCAGGATTTATTTTCTCCTTCAAACCATGGGTGTTTTTTGAGATAATTCTCTGTCTCTCTCTGCTTTTTTGAGTCACTGAAGTTCACCCAGGTGTCCTATCTTCCTGTTATGATGAAGTCAGGCTCAAAATTCTCTTTTTTTTTTTTTTGACAAAAATAGTAAATCTGAGCAAATATTTAGGAATATGTTGCTAATAATTGTGTAATGAATAATCAATACTGCAAGAACCTTCAGAATACTGTCAGAAATTGGGATTTTATGTTTAGTGGACAGAAGTGCCTCTGAAATAAAGACTTCTGTTTTTAAGAAAGAATAAAAATCTCAATTTTAAGAAATGTAACATTATGTTGTATAAATTAAAATTAAACAGTGAATAAATATCACCAATAACCTCCTATACTGATTATTTCTATGAAGACATTTCTATAATGTTTCCCAAAATTCTATATCATTAATGCCCATAAGAACCTTAAACATGTCATTTGGAAGTTTTTGTCCTACCAGCATGAAAGGATATTGGTATGTCATAGACACAAAATGGCTATATATATGTAAGTTTATCAGTTCATAAAGTAATTTTCTAAAAAGAAACGATAACAAAAACAAAACGTGACTATAAAAAATGTTATGACTGTTTTTCAGAGTATAATCATCCACTCAAAGGTAAATAAAAGGTCACTTAACAATTGATAAGCTTAGCTGTTTGTGCAACAATATAGATTTTAAATGACAGTGTATGAACATTTTTGAATCCTGACCTGAGAGTTTTAAGTCTACATTGTGGAGTCTCCACTGCGCCAGACAGAAGCTTCACGCCTGAATCGTGCACATTGTTGTTACTCAGGTCCAGCTCTCTCAGACTAGAGGACCGGGAGCTAAGAAACGAGGACAGAGCTTCATAGCTTCTCTCTGAGAGGTTACAGGTGCTCAGTCTGAAAATTAATCAAGAACATAAATAATATGTGTCATATATTTAATCACTTTTTTTTCAGTAATACTTCAGGAAACAACATAAGATGCAACAACAAATGGATGGACTTTAATTGGTTAATTTTGAGAAACAAAATATCTCTTGATCTGACCTCAGACTAGTCAGCTTGCAGTTCAGATTCTGCAGTCCAGCAGAAAGACTGTCAGAGCTTCTCAATGAGAGATTACAAAGACTCAGTCTGAAAATTAAAGCATGAACAATGAAACAACACTCGTTAAACTGTAATCAGGGTTCAGTAAGGAGCTACTTACTACTACATTTAGCGCTATTTACTTGCAGTGTGTTTTAAAGAATCCTTATCATCTGAGGTTAAACAGGTTAAAAATGTGACAGTTTCACTTAAAACTAATTTAAAAACAACAATTGATAAAGCTGACATTTATGGGCTAAATTTTTAACTGTTTAATTTTGTCAGCTGAAAAAAAAGACCAAAAGAAAAAAAATGAATATACTTGATCTGACCTCAGAGTTCTCAGTTTACAATGTGGACTCTCCACTGCTTCAGACAGAAGCTTCACTCCGGAATCCTCCATGCTATTGTTACTCAGGTCCAGCTCTCTCAGGCTTGAGGACTGGGAGGTGAGAACTGAGGACAGAGCTCTACAGCTTCTCTCTGAAAGTTCACAGATGCTCAGCCTACAAAAAAATAAGAAAAAATACAGAAAGATTATATTTATGGCATTTGTTCAACCTAGACAATAAAAACTAATATATTGGAGTCCACTAGAAGTTATGGTTAACTAGAAATCTCTTAAGTCATAAAATGAAGGAAACTATTTAAATTTCCTTAAAATCCTAATTACACTTCTGTATTTGCATATAAATAAGTTACAGGCTGTTCAGTGCGCAGGGTCTTTTAGGAGATCCATCTGTGGTGATCTGAATTAGGCTCTCCTGCTCAGACGCTGATGACGAAGTAGGCACGGAGGTGAATGGGAGATGTATCCAATCATTTAACCCGCCCGTCTATGAGAAGTATCAGCATAACTGTGCCACCAGCTCCTGAAGGTGCATGTTACAGTCATGCTTTACACTGTTTGATAATGTGTGCTTCTGTGTTGATTTTGACCATGCAGTTCTTCCAAAGGTTTAACTTCTTTATCATGGCCACAACTTTATCATAAACAATGAATATGGTTGTAGAAACGCCTTGTAATCCGAGAGTGAGTTCGTTCAGACGGGAAAAGATATCACAGAGATGAGCCAGGCACGTAAGGTACTCTACATCATGGAAGTGTTCAGACAGCTCAAAGGGATGGTTACTGAAGAAAACTTTACGTTCTTCCCTCAGCTCAAAGAAACAGGGCAGCACTTTCCCTCTTGAGAACAAGCAAACCTCTGTGTGGAGTAATACAGTCTCAGGCACGCTGCCCATCTCACTGCACAATGCAGCAAATAAGTGGGAGTTCAAAAAGTTAACAATTTTTACAGTGGTGTCCAAGACATGTTTCAGACGGACAGGTATTCCCTTTGCAGCAAGAGCCTCTCTGGATGCTGCAGTGTACCCAAGAAGCATCTGGCGCTACTGCCTGCACACACAAACCACACCTCTGTGTCTCCCAGTCATGGCCCGTGCACCATCAGTGCAGATGCCAACACATCTGTCCCACACGAGTCCATGTGTGATCATAAATGTGTCCAGCTTTTGAAAAATATCTACTGCAGTTGCCCTTTCTTCAAGTGGTTTACAGACCAGCATGTTCTCCTTGACAGTTCCTTCCTGAATGTTGTGCAAATATACAAGGAGCCACATCCGTAGACTCATTCAGTTGTATTGCGTAAAATTCACTGTGGCGTATGTGCTGAAGTAGCTGCGTAAAACATTTTCTGAAGTTGCATTGATGAGACAGCATTGTTTGATGATGGAATGGACTGTATTGTCTTTTTTGCCTTTTCCCCCAACATTCTCACTGCCATATCTAAAGCAGCAGGGAGAATGCGGTCCTCCACAATAGTGTGGGGTTTGTTGTTTTTAGCCACTCTAAAACTGACCATATAAGATGCTTGTGGTCTGTTTTTATTCATAGGATCTGGCA
The DNA here is from genome assembly GCF_900408965.1 of Simochromis diagramma. Taxonomy (NCBI): domain Eukaryota; kingdom Metazoa; phylum Chordata; class Actinopteri; order Cichliformes; family Cichlidae; genus Simochromis; species Simochromis diagramma. The sequence goes on from NW_024386985.1 coordinate 380,072, forward strand.
CTCGAATGCAGCTTTTACTTGTTGAAAGTGATTTTAGCTGTCGCTCAAAATATTCTCATTGTTTATTTTTCAAATGGGGATGATTTGTCTCTAAATGTCTGTGCAATACTGAAGGTTTCATTGAGTTGTGAAACAATACTTGCACAATTATCACATTATGGCTGGGAAAATCCCCAGTATTTATACATGTGAACATCAGTCAAATATAATTGTCATCATATTTGCTCTTCTTTGTGTTACAGTCAGAGGTGACATGCTTTCTCCCACTTTGAGGCTCCACATCAGACCCTTCATTACTTTCCACATGACTGTCTCCATCTATGCTAGATACTTGGCTAGTAACCACAGATACATCTATGCTGGCATCCCAATCTGACAGCACAGATTGGGAGGTGATTGTTGAACAATCACCTGCGCGGTCACTGGCAAATGCATCTTCAGATATGAGCTGATTGGTGGTAGTGGCCGCTGTTTTGGTGGCAGAGCATTTTTTTCTGGTTAACCATTTGCCCATTTCTTCAACAGTGCAACTTCAACAGTCAAGCGTCAGTCAATTGGGGAAGTCGCACCCATGTATTTTGTCAGGGCAATTGTTTTGCTAAACACCAGAGGGTGGTATATACACATGTATGTAATAGCCACATTAAACTGTATTAGTGCAAATTTAGGCTTTTTGAATTGTAATTACCCTGTCCCACGTATCACCTATAGCCTCTCCCATACCCCCAAGGGTAGGCGTACCCTAGTTTAGAAACCAGCGCAATAAAGAATAATAATATAGAAAAAAGTTAACTCCCATATTGAACTGAGCAGTGCACTAATGCAGAGAAATTACTTTAGAACACCAGAGATGAAATGAATGATAACTGAAGAGTAAACAGTAACAGAACACCGGACTGGTCCATGAGTTTTTGGTACAAAGAAAACAGTTCTGGAAGGTACTTGATAAGTGATAAACCCACAGATGTCTCAGAAATGCTGATAATTTCTGCTGCTCTGACAATTCAAAAGGATCATATGCTTGAAGATGATCATTCATTTAAATTTTTTAAGGTTTTTTAATGTATCAGTACCCATCACAATGTTTATATTTCTTAAATTGCTCACTTGATTGTTTTTTTTGTTAAGTAGAATCAATATTTCAAAAATAAAAGGATGAGTACATTTTTACTTACAGAGCTTTGTTGGAGGCTTTGATCACCGGTAGGAGTTTTAGAAGAGCCTCCTCTGAAGCAGAGTATTTCTTCAGGTCAAACACATCCAGATCTTTTTCTGATGACAGTAAAATAAAGACCAGAGCTGACCACTGAGCAGGAGAAAGTTTCTCTGTGGAGAGACTTCCTGATGTCAGGCACTGTTGGATCTCCTCCACTAGAGAACGATCATTCAGTTCATTCAGACAGTGGAACAGATTGATGCTTTTCTCTGCAGACAGATTCTCACTGAGCTTCTTCTTGATGTACTGGACTGTTTCCTGATTGCTCTGTGAGTTTCTTCCTGTCTGTGTGAGCATTCCTCGTAGGAGAATCTGACTGTTCTGTAGTGAAAGACCCAGAAGGAAGCGGAGGAACAAGTCCAGGTGTCCATTTGGACTCTGTAAGGCCTTGTCCACAGCACTCTGGTGGAAGTGCTTAAGTGTAGATTGTCCCGTTTCAGACTTCTGGGAGGTTGTTTGTTCTTCCAGCACATTAATTCCAGAGTTGATGAAGGTCAGATGGACATGAAGAGCAGCCAGAAACTCCTGAACACTCAGATGGATAAAGCAGAACACCTTGTCCTGGTAGAGTCCACTCTCCTCTTTAAAGATCTGTGTGAACACTCCTGAGTACACTGAGGCTGCTCTGATATCAATGCCACACTCTGTCAGGTCTGATTCATAGAAGATCAGCTTTCCTTTCTGCAGCTGATCAAAAGCCAGTTTTCCCAGAGAATCAATCATCTTCCTGCTCTCTGGACTCCAGTGTGGATCTGTCTCAGCTCCTTCATCATACTTGACCTTCTTCACTTTGGCTTGAACCACCAGGAAGTGGATGTACATCTCAGTCAGGGTCTTGGGCAGCTGTCCTCCCCTTCTGGTTCTCAGCACATCCTCCAGAACTGTAGCAGTGATCCAGCAGAAGACTGGGATGTGGCACATGATGTGGAGACTTCGTGATGTCTTGATGTGGGAGATGATCCTGTTGGCCTGCTCCTCATCTCTGAATCTCTTCCTGAAGTACTCCTCCTTCTGTGGGTCAGTGAATCCTCTGACCTCTGTTACCATGGAAACACAGTCAGGAGGGATTTGATTAGCTGCTGCAGGTCGTGTGGTTATCCAGAGGCGAGCAGAGGGAAGCAGTTTCCCCCTGATGAGATTTATCAGCAGCACATCCACTGAGGTGGACTTTCTAGGGTCAGTTAGGATTGTAGTTTTGTGGAAGTCCAGAGGAAGTCGACACTCATCCAGACCATCAAAGATGAACACAACCTGGAGGTCTTCAATGCTGCTGATTCCTGCTTCTTTGGTTTCAGGAAAGAAGTAATGAACAAGTTCCACCAAGCTGAACTTTTCCTCTTTCAGCACATTCAGCTCTCTGAAAGTGAATGGAAATATGAACTGGATGTCCTGGTTGGCTTTGTCTTCAGCCCAGTCCAGAGTGAACTTCTGTGTTAAGACTGTTTTCCCAATGCCAGCCACTCCATTTGTCAGCACTGTTCTGATTGGTTCATCTCTTCCAGGTGAATCTTTAAACATGTCTTCTTGTCTGACTCTGGTTTCTGGTCTTTCTGATTTCCTGGATGCGGTTTCAATCTGTCTGACCTCATGTTCATCACTGATCTCTGCAGTCACTCCCTCTGTGATGTAGAGCTTTGTGTAGATCTTATTCAGAAGGGTTGGGTTTCCTGCTTTAGCGATCCCCTCAAACACACACTGGAACTTCTTCTTCAACTTAGATTTAAGCCGAGGCTGACAACTTTGAAGAGCCTCTAAATAAATCATTAAGATAAGATAAGATAAGACTTTATTGATCCCACAACGGGGAAATTTTTGCGTCAATAGCAAGAAAAAAAACAGTCTGTTTATTTCTTAGTCTTCTTTTTTTGTTTTGCATTTTTACATATTTTTTCTTCAAATGTACTTAGATCTCAAATTACAATACTGAAGAAATGTTATTAATTATAAGTGCACCATCCTGCTATTAAAGTGAAAAGAAAATTGTTTCAGTTACATTAGTACTAAACCAAAAAGCTTGGATGCTGGACATTGTCTACATTCTAATGTTTATTCATATTTCTTGTAGTTTTTTTCACTTCAGGGTATCTGACTCGAGGAGAGACAGGAGGTAGTATTTTGCCTGTTAACAGCATGATGAGGAAGTGGGAGAGAACCAAACAGCTGCTGATGTTGTTTATATTCAGCAGTGAATGATTTAGTCTATCTTCTTGGACATAAGCAGATGGATATTAGCCATCACATAACAATCATATATTTACCAGCATTCCCTTTAACAAGTTTTAGGTCATTTTATTATATTATCAAATCTGTGTCTTTTAGTGATTGTACACAGGGCAAGAGCATGGTGACGACTGATCACTCATACCAACATTTACCATCTTTGTGTTTGGTTTTAAACAGGCTTCTGTGATGAAGGATGGGCAAAGATATCACTTTGGCAAAGGTGAAGAGGTGCCTTTTTCTTCAAATCTTTTCCTCTTTCTTTTTGATCAAGTGTGTACTTCCACTGACATTTTAACGAATGGTCTCAAAGAGTTACTTAAATTACTTTTCCTCTTGTTTGGATTGTTGTGTTATTTGTGCTTCTTCAATCTTGATGTCATGAAAAATACATCTGGCTTCATTCACTGAGTGATGCTCAGCTTGAGATACAACAAATCATCACCAAACCAAAGAAGCTCCTGTTCTGTTATAATTTAAATAAATGGAACTTCTGCAAAGTCACACTAAAGGTTTTTAAACCTACATATGTAAAATAAAAAATTGGCTTTGTGGCTTGTGTAACCAATGGGAACATTTACAAACTAAACAGGTTTTCAACTCTGGACTTCTCCAAATTTTGTCACTAAAAATACCACTGAACTTTCATGCTGTCTTTCAACTGCTACCTACACTGTTTAAAATAAACATCTGAGGGGAATTCAATATTTCACATTAAATTCCTGCCGTAAACTCAAAAAGGGATTATGCATACTGTGACTCTTAGAAGACTGGAATATTTTTCCTTCATGGGTTTCTGAAGCACTCAAGAAGTCACACAAGTGACACTAGTTTTTTTTGTTTTGTTTTTTTGTTTTAAGGCAATTAGTTTTCACGGTTTTAACAACCAAATAAGATTACTGTTCACATAAATAGAGCTAAGAAAAATCTATGTTAAAAAAATAATTACGAGCAGTCTATTTTAAGTTAAACGCTTATGTGATATAATTTCTCTCAAGTGTAATACTTTAGTTTACTACTCTGTAAGTACAACACACTTAAAACCCTTGGTTAGTACAACATACTTCTTATTCCACCTCATTACTTTTCAGGGAATTGTTTTCAGGATGTCTCTAAGAGATTTTTTTATTCTCCAGTAGTTTGTAGTTTGTGCATGTGATGATTGTGGTCACAGTAGTCTTGCAGGCAAGGATTTCAGAGGTAATTGCAGGGTTTATTCTGCTACCAATACATCTTCACTCCTCATGGCCGTTTGGGAAAGTTTTTTTTTTTTTCCCATTGTGAGTAGCCCTTTAATAAATCCAAATGTATGTTGTGGAATGAAGTTCCCACTTTCTGCTTTTCATTATATTAAATTCTGAGGTTTTACACTTCACATCTCAACAAACTACAGAGAAAAGTGGACTCACCTTGTTGAGCAGATGGATCAGAGTATAAACGCAGCTGAGAGAAAAGGGAGAGATCTATAGTCTGAAGATGTCTGACCATTATCCTGCTGGCTTTGTCCCCTTTCTTCCTCACTGTATCAATGAAGCAACGTGCCTTATCTGCTCTGACTGGGTTCCCTTCCAGTATTGATTCTTTCTCCAATTCATTTAAGACACCATCACTTACAAGGGCCTCAAGGAGCTGTTTAAGGATTTCTGTTGACACCCTCCAAACAAAAGCTGACCGCACCCTGGCAAGCTCCTCTTCTACAAGAAAAAGGAAGAGACATAAACATGTATCCCCCTCAAACATTGATGACAAGGAGATCATTTTGAGTGAAGTTGCTTTCTTTTCCAAGCCCCTTAGACTGACAGTTGTCATGTTATGAAAATGTGCCAAAGAAAGATTAAGACATGTTGCAACAGATTTGAATTCATGACCATTTTTAAAGACAGTATATAGATAACTATGTGCAAGTGCTCTGACATTTTTTTTTCCCCAATAAGCATTACAAACAGGCAAAGGATTGTGCCTCGTCTCTTTACATCCATACGCTCATCAGACAAACCATTGATCTCCTACCTGCTGTAGAAGCTGCATTAGTTGGTGGTTCTTCTACAGGTTCTCTCATCATCTTTCTATGAAAACATGAGAAGATGATTTTAACAGAAGAAACTGTGAACACAGTCATGTGTCACATTATTTTATTGATATTAAGGTTTTAGTGTCTCGGCCACATACATCCAAAACTGACCTGTTTGAAATAAAACATCAATGACATGTGAATGTGGTGGTAACCACATGATAATAAGGTAATAAAGGTTGATGTTTTTACTTTTTCAGGTATTAGTTCAGTGTAATAATAAAAAAAATCTGACCTTATAAACCACAAATGCATCCTTATCCTCATCCTTAACTTATACTGTCAGTCTTCAGTTTTATACCCAAACTGGGTATAGGAGTGTGATTCCTCCTACAGTAATATATATATATATATATATATATATATATATATATATATATATATATAGAAACACCCAGCATGCCCTGCGGGCGGTTTATCCTTCAAGCTCGGGTCCTCTACCAGAGGCCTGGGAGCTTGAGGGTCCTGCGCAGTATCTTAGCTGTTCCCAGGACTGCGCTCTTCTGGACAGAGATCTCCGATGTTATTCCCGGGATCTGCTGGAGCCACTCGCCTAGCTTGGGAGTCACCGCACCTAGTGCTCCGATTACCACGGGGACCACCGTTACCTTCACCCTCCACATCCTCTCGAGCTCTTCTCTGAGCCCTTGGTATTTCTCCAGCTTCTCGTGTTCCTTCTTCCTGATATTGCTGTCATTCGGAACCGCTACATCGATCACTACGGCCGTCTTCTTCTGTTTGTCTACCACCACTATGTCCGGTTGGTTAGCCACCACCATTTTGTCCGTCTGTATCTGGAAGTCCCACAGGATCAGTGGGGCAAAAAAGTATTTAGTCAGCCACCAATTGTGCAAGTTCCCCCACCTAAAATGATGACAGAGGTCAGTAATTTGCACCAGAGGTACACTTCAACTGTGAGAGACAGAATGTGAAAAAAAAATCCATGAATCCACATGGTAGGATTTGTAAAGAATTTATTCGTAAATTAGGGTGGAAAATAAGTATTTGGTCAATAACAAAAATACAACTCAATACTTTGTAACATAACCTTTGTTGGCAATAACAGAGGTCAAACGTTTACTATAGGTCTTTACCAGGTTTGCACACACAGTAGCTGGTATTTTGGCCCATTCCTCCATGCAGATCTTCTCGGGAGCAGTGATGTTTTGGGGCTGTCGCCGAGCAACACGGACTTTTAACTCCCGCCACAGATTTTCTATGGGGTTGAGGTCTGGAGACTGGCTAGGCCACTCCAGGACTTTCAAATGCTTCTTACGGAGCCACTCCTTTGTTGCCCGGGCGGTGTGTTTTGGATCATTGTCATGTTGGAAGACCCAGCCTCGTTTCATCTTCAAAGTTCTCACTGATGGAAGGAGGTTTTGGCTCAAAATCTCACGATACATGGCCCCATTCATTCTGTCCTTAACACGGATCAGTCGTCCTGTCCCCTTGGCAGAAAAACAGCCCCATAGCATGATGTTTCCACCCCCATGCTTCACAGTAGGTATGGTGTTCTTGGGATGCAGCTCAGTATTCTTCTTCCTCCAAACACGACGAGTTGAGTTTATACCAAAAAGTTCTACTTTGGTTTCATCTGACCACATGACATTCTCCCAATCCTCTGCTGTATCATCCATGTGCTCTCTGGCAAACTTCAGATGGGCCTGGACATGCACTGGCTTCAGCAGCGGAACACGTCTGGCACTGCGGGATTTGATTCCCTGCCGTTGTAGTGTGTTACTGATGGTGACCTTTGTTACTTTGGTCCCAGCTCTCTGCAGGTCATTCACCAGGTCCCCCCGTGTGGTTCTGGGATCTTTGCTCACCGTTCTCATGATCATTTTGACCCCACGGGATGAGATCTTGCGTGGAGCCCCAGATCGAGGGAGATTATCAGTGGTCTTGTATGTATTCCATTTTCTGATGATTGCTCCCACAGTGATTTTTTCACACCAGCTGCTTGCCTATTGTAGATTCACTCTTCCCAGTCTGGTGCAGGTCTACAATACTTTTCCTGGTGTCCTTCGAAAGCTCTTTGGTCTTGGCCATGGCGGAGTTTGGAGTCTGACTGTTTGAGGCTGTGGACAGGTGTCTTTTATACAGATGATTAGTTTCAAACAGGTGCCATTCATACAGGTAACGAGTGGGGGACAGAAAAGCTTCTTACAGAGGACGTTACAGGTCTGTGAGAGCCAGAGATTTTCCTTGTTTGAGGTGACCAAATACTTATTTTCTACCCTGATTTACGAATAAATTCTTTACAAATCCTACCATGTGAATTCCTGGATTTTTTTTTTCACATTCTGTCTCTCACAGTTGAAGTGTACCTCTGGTGCAAATTACTGACCTCTGTCATCATTTTAAGTGGGGGAACTTGCACAATCGGTGGCTGACTAAATACTTTTTTGCCCCACTGTATATATAAATATATAATATATCTATATACACACACATACTATATACATACATACACATATATATCATAGCTATATATATATATACACACATATATATACATATATATAAATAAAATTAAGAATATTTAGCCAAAAGTTTATTACTTTGCCTGCAATTCTGAACAAGCAGCAGCGCAGTGACATACACTGTCCTTTAGTGCTGGAGCAGCAGGAACACCAGTTAATTTGAAATCTCTTTGTCTCTCTAAAACAAAGTGACAGCAGACTGAGTCAAAGAAAAAATGTTATTTAAACACCAAGGATCAAGCAGAGTTAACGTGTTGGAGATTTGGACGTTCAAGTTCATTCAAATGCGGCTGCAATCAGAGAAACAGATGCAGAGACAGAGAAACATCATGTGACTGAACAAGAGTTCAGCCTTCTGGTTCAAACTCTGTACAGACACAAGAGACAGCAGCACCAAGTGATGATTTCAATGACCTTGTTTCTGTTAAACACAGTTATAGTTTTAACAGGATGTTTTACTGAAGTTGTTTGAAAACACATGTTTGGTATTATTACTATTACCTGGTTAGTACTTTTTTTCTGTGTTGTGTGTTGTAGTACAATCTGAACTTTTATTTGGGTCCAAAAATGTTGGACAGAAAGCAGAATCTCATCTAAACCAGATGTGCAAACCTACAGAGCCGAGAGCAAAGGTGTCTCTGCGCATCTGCCTGTGTTAGATGAGGATATTATTGATATTAAGTTCATCAACTTCATGTTGTTACAGTCATGTGACTGTTAGTGGCTCAGAGAGCTGTTAAAAAAAAAAAAAAAAGGAAGTGTGGTGTCTAAGCGGTTGCTATGTTCTGATGTCACACAGACTAGGATGAGGTGGAGTATAAACCAGAGAAACCTCGGGCTGTTCTCTTCTTCCTGCTCAGGTGACAGGTCAAAGGTCATCTATGTGATAGATTTGATGTTTTAATTTCTAATCTTTCAAATATTTGTTTTGCTGGAACTTTTGCTTGAGTGGATGAAAACTGAAGTGGGTTCCTTCTGACCTCCTGAAAAGACGTATTTTCTTCTTTTTGTGTTCTGGTACTTTCTCAGCTCCAGAGGCATAGCATACAAGTGGATGAAAAGTTACCTGGATGACAGATATCAATATGTCGAAATCAATAATGTAAAATCTAATCAGTTGAAGGTAACTTGCGGTGTTCTCAGGGCTCTGTGCTGGGCCCTAAATTATCCATATCATATATAAATGACACATGTAGTGTTTCCAAACTGTTAAAATGTGTATTGTTTGCTGATGATACCACTTTGTATTTTGTTTGTCTTTGTTTCGAGCCCTATGTACATGAGCTGCATGCTAAAAGATCTTTTGTTAAAAGGGTTAGTGTAAAGCAGCGGTCCGTGAGTCGTTTGGTACCGGGCCGTGAGAGTTGAGGCTCAGGTGTGAAATGTATGGTTTTCAGGGTTTTTATCGGTTTTGTTATTTGGTTAGCGTTTTTATCATTAACTCTGTTTTCCTGGGTCTTTTCACGTGTGTTATGAATAAATCTTCTTTTTTTCGGTACCGGTACTAGTTTTATTTTGTTGTATTTATCCGCGACACCTTAAAGGCCGGTCCGTGAAAATATTGTCAGGCATAAACCGGTCCGTGGCGCAAAGAAGGTTGGGGACCGCTGGTGTAAAGCATAAGCTTCACCCAATGCCTTTTGATTAGCCTTGTCTCATGCTTTCTTGCTTTGTGGTAATCTTTATTTTGTATTCACTGGGATATTTGAATGCTAATCAATAAATCAATCAATAAAAAATAATGACCGTGTTACTGTTACAGTTACAGTTTTAACAGGATGTTTTTTGTATTTGATTTATTGCACTGTAAAGGCCGAATCCTCTGAAATTAGCAGGCAAGCAAACTGATGGTCAGAGCTGTCACACTGATTTTTAAGTAGCATATCAGAAAAGGTTCCACCTTAACAGCTACAGGTAGCTGCTGTTTACATAGAAGAAAAACTGAACTGAACATACCTGTCCTTGATATTAGAATAATCCATCAGTCTATTTTAGTGCTTCTGCTCTGTTACACTGCGTTACATTGTTTCTACAAATTGCATTTCCTGTGTGTTGAATTAAAATCAAATTAAAAACAAAAATCACAGTGTCAATTCTTAAATAGATTTTTATTGCAGAACATCAGGAGCAGGAAGTGTGTTTTTTACTGTGAAGACAAACCAAGTGTAAATGTGTGTGTTGGTGAGCTCACAGTCAGTGCGTTCCTCTTTTCTCTCAGTGGCCTCAGAAATAATAACGTTGTTAACCCTTGTATTATGTTGAAAAAAAATCACATTGATTATGTTGCGGGTCATTTTGACCCGTACTATGTAAATCCACTCAGAATTGTCAAAAAAGTACAATGAAACAATAGCAACTTTATTTTCCATTAGAAAAACATTTAGAACACAGACATACAACACAGTTTGAATTACCATAACTCTTTTTAAGAACAATTTAGCAAAAGTTTTTCCTTCTTTACAAACACATTTCTTTTGAACTTGCCCGATTTTCTCAGTTTTTCAGTGTTCAACATTTTCAATTTTGTCCACATGATGGACAGAATGTGACTGTGTGCTTTCTGCAGATGTACTTTTTGCATTTCTCACAAACAGTGCTTGTTTTAATGTCTTCTCGTGAGGGACAGACCTGGCATCTTTTCCGTTTCTTTACACCTGTATCCACTGGATCCACTGCAGATTGGTTGGATGGTGCACGCTTGACCTTTTCAATGACAGCTGCTGCTGCTGGGGATCGAGCTGGTCTGACTCGCATCTGGATCTTGGGAGTGACAAGGCTTTTTCCCAATTCTTCCAGGAAAAGGCGACGTCGGTACAATTTACCCGCATTCCAATGTTGGTTGATTTCAGTCCACAGGACATAGGCATTGTAAGCAGACACATCCAAAATGTTGTAGAAAATTACCAAGGGCCAACGAGCTGTCTTGCGCTGGCAGCTGTATGTCGCTGTGACTTTGTCAAGATTGTCCACTCCTCCTTTGGTGGAGTTGTAGTCTAGGATCATTTGTGGTTTTTTGTCTTCTCTTGTGCTCAGAGATGCATCTGTGTGCATTGTGCTCATGACAAGAACATTCTTGTTTTTCTTTGGGCAATATGAAACCACTGTTGCTTTCTCAGTGAAAACAAATATTGAGGAATGCAGAGGTCTTCCCTGCATCTTCAAAATTTCACTGGGAAGTTCTGGCTTATTTCTTCTGATTGTTCCCAACATAGTCAGCTTTCTCTTCTGAAGTTCCTCTCCAAGCCAGTAGGATGTAAAGAAATTGTCACAGGTGATGTTATGCCCTTGCAGCCCTTCACTCATCTGCAGCACCACACGCATCCCCTGATTCTTCTCAGATGCTCCTCCAGGTAGCTTTCCAGTGTACACTTGCATATTCCATGCATAGCTAGATTTTGCATCACAGGCTGCCCATATTTTGATGCCATACTTGGCCGGCTTGTTGGGCATATACTGTCGGAAAGGACAGCGACCCCTGAATGGGACAAGGCGCTCATCAACAGTAACGTGGGGACCAGGGTTGTACAACAAAGGTAGAATTTCCACCCATTTATCCCATACATCTCTGATTGCAGCAAGTTTGTCTCTTTCACGTCGACCAGCTCTGGTTTCACGGTTGTCAAATCTGATCACACGAGATATCTTGAGAAATGTCTCCAAAGACATTGTTGCTCGAAAGATTGGCCTTCCATTCTCTTCATTCCATAGACTTGCAGTTGCTTCTCCCTTGGACCTGTATACTCCAGCTAATATCAGAATTCCAATATAAGCATGCAAGTCAGTCTGATCCAGTGGCTTCCATTTCTCTTGAAATACACGCCTCCCTTCCAGGTTAGTCATGTCCAGTATAATCCTCTCTATTGGAGGGGATATGAAGAGTTGAAATGCTGATTGAATATCATCAACTCGTGTGATGGCAAATCTTGTAGGACCAGGAGTCATTTTGATGATATTAGAAGATGACAGCCTGCCTTGACTTCGGTGTGGTGATAATGACCATTTTATATTACCATCTTTAGATGTCCATGTCTCCTCTGTGGATGATGATTGCTGCATTCCTTGGTTTTCATTTGATGTAGAGATGGTGGCACACTCTCCCTCAGAATCCTCCTCCTCGTCTGAAAATTGGCAGTCTGGATCATCAATAACATTGTCCTCGGCCTCTGAAAGATCCTCAGTCTCTGAAACATCTTCTTCTTCATCACTATCCCAGTTGAAAAGCAGTGATAAAGCTTCTTCAGTCGTCAACCTTCTGGAGCTCATTTTTGGTGTGTTGAAATGACATGAGAACAGTGACAAGAATAGGGGAGAGAAAGTTTCTTGCATGCACACCTGGGTCTGAATGTATATTCAGAAGCAGTCAAAACAAAGTACATCAAAGAGAAATGTTTATTTTGGATCTGAACAACTTTTTACTTACATAAAAGTGTGCGGGTCAAAATGACCCGCAACATCATCTTTGTATACAAACACTGCAGAGACATTCCAGGACACATCAAAGTGTCCATATTTTACACACCAGTTCATGACCCCAGATAAGGAAAAGTCATAAGCTTTCATGAAGAAAAAGAAAGGGTGACCTGTACTTTGGTCAACACAAAAACTGGAATGGGTCAAATTGACCCTTAACATAATAAGAAGGTTAAACGACTTTCATAGTAAATATGGATTCACATAGAGATAAAATGACATCATGAGAGAGTTTTTACCATTAAAAAGACGATAAGGAGAAAGTGTGAGGAGACCATTTCACAAGCAGTCTTTAAACGACTGCAACTCTTCATTTATGCTAGAGAAAGGTTTCGAAAAGAAGAGAAGCTGCGCTTTACGGGGATATTTTGCGTATTACAGTAGCACAAAGCGTTCACAAGCTACAGCTGTCTGCACACAGAAATGTTCTGTTCTTTTGTATACTTGATCTGTTTGTATTTTGTACACTCGTTGTGTGTTCAATAAAGTTCATTTAAAAAAAAGTCTAAACAAAGAAGGAAAACTCAACTCCGCCTAGATTTTACCATGTGTGCTTCGCACTACTGTAACTCATCGACCATTTGAGGTAGAGAAAAAAATTCACATGGTTACTGAAAGAAGAGAGACTGAGTTTTACGGGGATATTTGGTGTATTACGGTAGCACAAAGCGTTCTCACAAGCTACAGCTGACTGGAGAAAGAAAAGTCAACACCGCTTAGTGGTGCGCTTAATGTGCGCTTCGCACTAATGTAACTCTTCGACTATTTGGGCTAGAGGGACATTTCAAAAGGTTTCCAAAAGACGACAAGATGGGTTTTACGAAACGTTATGGTGCATCATTAGAAAGCAAGAGCAACGACGGTCAATAAAGGAGAGCAGAGAAGAAATGTACTGAAGGAACTTTCAGTGCTTTAAGTTACAGAAGCAGGTCAAACTTTTAAAGAACAAACTGCCTCTAATGTCTGAGAGAAAATATGAATTCAAACCTACTGCTGGTCTGATTCCACTCTGCCTCATTGGTCCAGCTGTGAGTCCGGCAGATCTGTGCTGTTTGTGCTGAAGACAGTCAGCAAAGAGAAGCGAAACAGGAAGAGCAGGAAGGGAGGTGCTTGTGGGGAACCAGGGAATAAGCAATATCAGAAATTCTCAATTTTGCAATTTAGAAACATGTAAGAATGTTTGTTGGAGGCTTTCTGTCCTGTTACTGAGCGAAGCATTAAAATTATGCTTCTATTGTAGTTTCTATTGTAGTGACACTTTAAACTGGTTTGACTACAGATCAAAGAAACACTCAGTGTGTTAGTGAAAGTTGTTTTTAGCTGACCTTAAGGTTAAGGTTACTTTGTTTATACCCATAGCTAATTTGCTTTGCAGAAAAATGATAGCATTTGGCATCCCTTCACAAACACACATTCCTAGTTAAAACCTCACAAAAAACACATATATAGTACTTGAACAATATGAATCAAATAAAAAACACATCTTATTTAGTTCGGTGACAGCAACAGGGACAAAGCTGTTTTTATAACGCTTTGTCCTACATCTTGGAAATAGGAACCTCCCTCCTGGGGAAAGAAGCTGAAATTCACCCTGTACAGGATGGGAACCATTTTTAAGAATTGATTAAGCCATCTGTTGTATCTGTGTAGAGTACAGGGAGGCTAAACAGGACTGTTACTCACCTATCAGATGACTGGACCATCTCACTATCTGATTCAGTGAGTTTTTCTCTGTGACAGAGGTCTGACCAAATCATGCTACCAAACAAAAAGATAAAACAGACCCAATAAAAGAACGATAAAACAAAGTTAAAATTTTTTAGTCAATGTGGAAATGAGCAAGTTTCCTGAGGCAGTAAAGGCGCTGGTGACCCTTTTTACAGGCCGATTTGCAATTCTCATCAAAGTTCAGTTTTTCATTGATTATAGTCCCAAGATATTTATATGATTGCACTTGCTCTATTTTCTGTCGGAAAGAGCCCATCACAGCACAAAAATAGCTTTAGTAAAGGTTACAAATGATCTTCTTATGGCCTCTGACAGTGGACTCATCTCTGTGCCTGTCCTGCTAGACCTCAGTGCAGCGTTCGATACCGTCGACCTTAATATTCTATTAGAGCGATTAGAGCATGCTGTAGGTATTACAGGTACTGCGCTGCAGTGGTTTGTATCACATCTATCGATCAGAATCCAATTTGTTTATGTAAATTAAGAGTTATGTAAATTATGCATACTTCTTTTAGGCATTATCATCAAAAGACATAACACATTTTCACTGCTATGCTGATAACACCCAGCTCTATCTATCCCTGAGGCCAGATAACACACACCAATTAGTTAAACTGCAGGAATTTCTTAAAGACATAAAGACCTGGATGGCTGCTAACTTTCTGCTTCTTAATTCAGATAAAGCTGGGGTTATTGTACTCGGCCCTGAAAATCTTAGAAATATGGTATCTAACGTTTTTTTTACTCTTGATGTCATGACCTTGGCCTCCAGTAACACTGTGAGGAACCTTGGAGTCATTTTTGACCAGGATATCTCCTTCGATGCACATATTAAACAGATATTTAGGACTGCTTTGTTCCATTTGAAATATCCTGTCTCAGAGTGACGCTGAAAAACTAGTTCATGCATTTATTACTTCCAGGCTGGACTACTGTAATTCATTATTATCAGGATGTCCAAAAAACTCACTGAAAAGCCTTCAGCTAATCCAAAATGCTGCAGCAAGAGTGCTGACAGGGACTAGAAAGAGAGAGCATATTTCTCCTGTTTTGGCTTCCCTTCATAGGCTCCTTGTTAAATCCAGAATTGAATTCAAAATCCCGCTCCTTACATACAAGGTCTTAAATAATCAGGCCCCATCTTATCTTAATGACCTTATAGTACCATATCACCCCATTAGAGCACTTCACTATCAGACTGCAGGCCTACTTGTTGTTACTAGAGTATTTAAAAGTAGAATGGGAGGGAGAGCCTTCAGTTTTCAGGCCCCTCTTCTGTCGAACCAGCTTCCAGTTTGGATTCGGGACACAGACACTATCTCTACTTTTAAGATTATGCTTAAAACTTTCCTTTTTGGTAAAGCATATAGTTAGGGCTGGACCAGGTGACCCTGAATCCTCCCTTAGTTATGCTGCAATAGAGGTAGGCTGCCGGGGGATTCCCATGATGCATTGAGTTTTTCTTCTTCTGTCACCTTTCTCAATCACTATATGTTAATAGACCTCTCTGCACTGAACCACGCTTGTTATTAATCTCTGTCTGTCTTCCACTGCATGTCATTTATCCTGTCTTCCGTCTCTCACCCCAACTGGTCGCAGCAGATGATCGCCCCTCCCTGAGCCTGGTTCTGCCAGAGGTTTCTTCATGTTAAAATCAGTTTTTCCTTCCCATGTTCGCCAAAGTGCTTGCTCATAGGGGGTCATATGATTTTCGGGTTTTTCTCTGCAGGTATTATTGTAGGTGCGACTGCTGTTTTGATTTGTCACGATATAAATAAAATTGAATTCAAGTGAATAAATATTTGCGAACAATTAGAAAAGGTAGATTTAAAAACACTTCGTGTCATGTGTGTTAATTAAATTGACACCATGCGATTCATCTTCTCAGCAGGAGAGGGCGACAAATCACCACTGATGAAGAGTTCAAGGAGATGTTAGTGACAGTCCATGTTTCTTTGATTGGATAAGTTTTTAAAAGCAGTTGATTTTATAAAATGACAGAAACATGAGAGACGCTGAATGTCTTGAATATTTTATACACTGAGTACTATTGGATGTCCGCTTATTTAAGAATTATGGAAAAATCACATTAAGAAAGAGAAATCAAACATTTGTATTCATTTTCATGAGCTCAGACCTATTGAAAATGCAGAGGATCTGGTTGTGAACTGAGCTTCAGAGAAACACAACATACTGATATTGACTGTGAAGCTTTGAGTGGAAAAAAAACGTGGATCCTGGAATAATCATAGTTCCATCTTTAAAGGAATGAAGAGGAAGAAGTTTACAAGAAATCATTTAGAAACGTCATCAACTCATTGAATCCATGAATCTGAAAATGTGTTTCTGAGTGAAAGAAACAGACATGTACAGACTGAACTATCAGCTATAAAGTCAGAGTGTTTCTCTAACAGGAGGACACTCTTTACTCTCAACTCAGCACAGACGCACTGAGGCACAAGGAAAGAAATAAAATGCAGGATAAAGAAGTTCAGTGAATGTGTTGTTGAAGGTGTGGAGGTGGATCAGAGTGTCAGAGGAGACTCTGTAGAAGGACAGAGTGCCAGCAGGACAGTCCACATACACTGCTACTCTGTTAGAGACAGAGGAGGAGGAGATGGATGTTCGACTGTTAGCGTGACAGACAGAATCAGGACCATTATCAGTGCAGTTCAGACTCCAGGACTGATCATTGTATCCAAACACACAGTCATAACTGTCTCCTTTCCTTCTGATTCTTCTGTAACTCACTGACATGTCAACTCTTCCACTCCACTCCACTTCCCAGTAACAGCGACCAGTCAGTTCATTACTACACAGCAGCTGAGGCCAAACATCAAATCTGTCTCCATGATCAGGATATGACTGAACCTCCTCCGCATGTGTCACTGTCCTGTAGTTGTCAGACAGTTGGAGATTTGTGTGTACTGTGTTTGTGTCGATTGTGAGTTGACAGGAATCTGATGGAGAGAACAAACACAATCCAGCTGCAGTTATTGATCCATCATCTGTTCATTGATTGACACTTTGATCATGAGTCCTGACATCAGAGATGTGAATGAGTGATGTGACATTTTGAAGAGGTTGAATGTGTGCTGCTTTGTTTTCATATTTCATATTAAAAACACACTTACACTTCTTCAGCCCTGGTGTCAACCATTGGACTCCAGCAGGCTCCACCCTGAAAGGAGGAGGAGGGTCAGACCAGCACAGTCTCTTTCAGCATGCACACATGGGCTGTATCCCAATTCAGGGTCTGCAGCCTTAAAGGCCGCATTTTAAGGCCGATTACGTCACAGCGACGCGACGAAGGCTGTCCCAATTCGAAGGCTGCTCAAAATGCGGCTCTCAAATGCGTCCTTCATTTCCCTGAATTTTAAGGATGTGGTGGTGTAGACTTCCTGGCCCAACATATCCCAGAATGCATAGCGTGGCGGTGGATGTGGATAATTTTGCCGAAAAAAACGGCAGATGAGGGGCGCCCGAAGAGTAAGCTTTAAGTAAGTACTGAATATTATGTCACTTATTTATGTGCAAATGTTTAATAACGAAGAACATTAAAACATTACTGTTGGCCACATGTCGGCAAAGTTATGTGACATTAGTGACGTTTGTACTAACTTGGTTTTAAAGCCTTTACTTTAAAATATACGCCGTTCAATAGCTGACCTTAATCTTACAGAGAATGATCAAAGCTCATGTAGAAACAAACAAACAAATGAACAAAAGATTTCTCCTTCATTTCTGTCAAACAATGCTGTATGAAACGTTTCCAGCTGTTAGTATCATGGTTGCTAGGCAACCTGGGCAGTGCGACGGAGGCTAGACCGTCCTATTTCGCAAGCCTCGCACTTCCGGCCTTAGCAGTCTTTGAGTACGCGGCCCTTGTGGACCGTTAAGGCTGCGTACTTTAAGGCTCCAGACCCTGAATTGGGATACAGCCATGGACATTACATTGCTCCCTGTTAGTAGACCTCTCTGCATTAAATCATCATCATACTATTTGGGGGGCGGAGGGATTATTCTAGGGTCTACCTTACAATATAAAGCACCTTGAGGCAACTATTGCTGTGATTTGGCACTGTATAAATAAAACTGAATTGAAAATTGAATTGAATACATTTATTGTTAGACACTGATAAAGGAACAGTCCAACATTTTCACACTAAACTTGAATCCATACTTTGATCAAGCTGCTAATGATTTGGACTGATCCTGGATCTTTCTGGTTTTTTGCAGCTACTCTTTTGTTTTCTTTTTTCCTGGGTCACAGTCTATTCCATCCCTCGCATTCACTTCTACTAATATTTTCCCTTTTCTCTGGGTCTGCATTTCCTTTTGTGTTCTTTGCCACTGTGCTGATTCTGTCATGCCCTCATCTGGAAATATGTTGCAAACAAAAGCTTAAAAATTATTTCAGACATTTTATACTTAAGTGCAAGACCAACTCAAAAAAGACCATCAAAGATTCAACCATGTTACAGTTATTCAACCTTGTTGCAGTAAAAAATGCAACAGAATTGATGATTGATGATGGTTAATAACAGCAGTAACTCTATATTTTGCTAACACAGTAATGCCACATTGCAATTAGGGCATGAAAAGATTATTGCTTATTTTTTCCTATACAATTGTACACTTGTGGAGGTATGCAATAACAACCGGAGAGGTTTCAGTGTCTCACTCCAACTTTATTAACTGACTCTGAACAACCTCACATACAGTAAGCGCCAAAATCTCCACCCCAGCACTTCCCTTCAACTTGGGTGTGAGTGGAGCCACCTGGTGGTCCACCACACACTATCCTTTATGCAAATAACAGAGTTCAAGTACTGATCCTGACAAGTTTCATCTGGTTTAAAAAAACTTAAAATAGGACAGTTGACATGTTGTGTGCTGTGTGCGGCAGGCAGGAAAGAGGGACCCTCATGCAGACTTGTGGAGACGAAACGTAAACTCAAAGAACTCAGCTTTATTACTGGCATAAATCAAAACAGAAAACTAAAGTGATAAGGCTAGAAACAGAGCTTGGAACAAAACACACAGGCGAGTATGAGGGTATGACGCAACGATGAGCAGGGGAAGACGCAGACACCAAATACAAGAGGTGAACAGTACCAAGAGGAAGCAGCTGGGAGACATGGCTGACACGAATTACACAGATGAGACGGGGGGAGGGCAAAAGAGGAAGCACAAGACAAAAGCAGACTTGACACAGAGACATAGACATAACAGGTTTGACACCAAGCACACAACATACGGAGATAAAACTGAACAGACTTAATCTTCTCAAGGGTTAAGACACCAGGCATACAGGAAGGCACAGAAACAGAAGAGAGACCACAGAGACAAGAGTGCCAAGGAAGACACAGAACAGGAATGAGCACGGAATCAAAACCTAAGAGCTAAACTCTGAACAAGAATAAAACCGAAACACCAGATAGTAATAACCAAAACAGCAGTACTAGACAATCAGAACAAAAACCATAATACAGACTAACACCAGGGCCCTATTTCAGGAAGCCGGTTTAGTGCAAACTCTGAGTAAGTATACCCTGAGTTAATGAAAACTCTGGGTTTTCGGTTTCACAAAGCGAGTTTAGATTAATTCTGAGTGAGTTACTATGACGACACACTCCGTGAAGCTAACCTGCCCCCTAGCAGGTTTACTTCAACTAACCCTGACGTTCTCCGCCTCTTTGTCGGAAACCTGACTGTAGGAAGTGTCAGACATGGCGTGCTCCTTCCTTGAAGAGCCAGTAGATGTTGAAGCCCAAATTCTCCGCAGAGCTCTCCGCCGGGAGAGAGTGATTAGAGCGCGTTCGGACATTTTATCATTTCCTGATGAGTTCCTGTGTGAACGTTACCGTTTTTCAGCACAATCTATAATTCATTTGAATAACATCCTCAGGCCTAATATTGCTCATGTGACACATCGCGGACATTCTCTCAGTTCTGTACATATTATTTGTATTGCACTTCGGTTTTTTGCAAACGGGAGCTTTCTGTATAATATTGGTGACGCTGAGCACGTTTCCAAGGCTACCGTCTGTCGGGCAGTCAGGAATGTTACAGTTGCACTGAAACGTCTCCTGTACTCGTTTGTGGTGTTCCCCGGTCATAGACCCACAAGATTTATCAAAGAGGGATTCCACAAAATTGCAGGTATCAGGATGAACGAAACTTAATTCATGATGTGGTGATACTTGAACTACTACTTAAATTTTACATTTATTTTCACGGTTCCCAGGCGTGATTGGCTGTATAGATGGCACTCACATTCCAATCATTGCTCCTTCAGTAAATGAAGGAGACTATGTGAACAGGAAGTCTTTCCACAGCATTAATGTACAGGTACATAGTTCCCTGTAGCATTTCAAACTAACAAATTATTTCATTATAGTAATGGATGCTAATTTGTGTTCTCTGCACTGTGAAGATCATATGTGATGCTGCCAACATTATCACAAATGTGGAAGCCAACTGCTCAGCCTCTGTGAGTGGTGGTGGTGGAGGACCCCCACCTGTTTTTCAGGCCTCCGCTTCTTTTTCTGTTGGCTATAACGGGTCACATTTGAGCATACAGAGAAAGCAAAAATGTTTACTGTAATGTGCTCAGATAATTTCAATAAGTGCTTACAGAGGGGAAATTAATGTAGCCTCTAACTGCAATTGATTGACATCGGACAAACAGACCAAGCACTATGGCTCATAATACAATTACACCTTACCTGTTTGGACTATATTTTTATATTTCATTTTTACTTGCTGCCAGGAACGTTTGGGGCCTGTTGGGTTGCACCTGTGCTCAAATCACGTCACAAAATAAAATGTATGAAATAAAAAATAAAATAAAATATAATAAAATAACGTGTTAAATGGGTGGAAATCCCTAGATCAATGTTTAAATTAACACTCACGCATTGACTCTGTCGGCTATGTTTTGCCATGCATGCTCCCTTTCTTTTGCAGCTGAGGCTGTGTTACTTTTTTTCCGCAAAATTTGCATGTTATCGGCATATGCTGCCATCAGAATTTCGGCCTCAAGCGCTGTAAAATACATTGACCGCGCCTTCTTTCCCTCCGTCTCCATGGTGACTCGCTTAATCTGTGCTCCACTAATCAGGGCTTTATGTATCCTTGTGCGCGCGTTTAACTTGGGGTTAAAGCAACTCCGCGTTGACTGAACTAATTGTTATCAGCCTTTCTGAAACCGAATATTCCGAGTTGGACAGTTCGGGGTTACTCAACCCTGAGTATCGTTTTTCACTCTGAGTTTTCTAAACCGGCTTCCTGAAATAGGGCCCAGAACTCAAAACACTGGTTTACCGACCGAGGACCAATAGCTTAAATAGAATTGCATTGGAGATCTTGTGGAAATATTGGAATTTCAGAGATAAGTTGTACAATTCTTTTAGAAGTAAATGTATTAGTATTTAAAGTAGGTATGTAAATTAACACATTAATGCTAAATGTTTCGTAGTAATTCGAATATATTTATATATATTTCTTATATTTGATATTCAGCTAAACTGTGCAAACAGTCATGAGTGACATGTAAATATGCTTGCAAATAAAGCATTTTGTGATTATTTACACATTATTTTTTGTTTATTTGAAATAATCCAAAAAGTCAATAAATGGCAACAAAAAACAGTTATTATTGTTCCCGGAGAAACTCCTGGAGTTCCACAACATAAATATCTCATTATCATTAAACTAGACTTGTGTTTCTGTTGTGATCAAAGAACAAACTTTGTAACATTTGTAACACACATGAGAAAAAGGAACTGAGTGAACAACAGAGAAAACATTTCAGAATCAGATTACTCTATCATTCCCTGAGGAAAGTATATTCTTCCTCCTCTATCAGACATTCTCTCCATACCTGAGTGTGTCCAGTCTCCAGCATGGATCCTTCAGTCCAGCCAAAAGGAGATTTATTCCTGAGTCTCCTGGGTGGTTGTAGCTCAGGTCCAGCTCTCTCAGATGGGAGGGATTAGAGCTCAGAGCTGAGGCCAGAGAAGTACAGCCTTCCTCTGTAATCAGACAGCCTGATAGACTGCAGACAGAACAATTGATATGTGAACACTTTTTTTGGTCCTGTGCTCCTTGCTTTTTTTTTTTTTTTTTTAAGATTAATTGCCATGCATTTAGTTAATTTTAGATTTCTTTATAGCAGCAACAATTTAGAACACATAATACAAGTTGTGTCAACTTTTATTATGATAATGAGGTACTATAAGGTTTTATTTTTTTTGTTTGTTTTTTTCTTTGCCTATTGTATTTGCTAGTTTTTGTCAGTATGCACATGTACTACTTATAGTACATGAAGCCTGCAGTCAGCTGAGACTAAAATGCTTCTCCCACTGAAAACACTACATCCAGATTAACAGAATCAACCTTCTGGAACTTCAGTCCTGCTGTTTCTTTAAAAGGGACCTCTGGCTAATACGACGGGTTCGGTGTTTATTGTCTTGTCTGGGTGAACTTTGCTAGAGACAGAGAGAGGCGTTGAAAGGCTGCTCCAACGGAACTTATTGTTTCGTAGGAAAACACGAACACAGTGTACAGTCGAGTCTTAATAGCTTACAACTGGGCTCGTAAGGCACTATTTTTGGCTGCAGTGGTTGCTATTATTATATTTACATTCTTCCATCTCATACTTTTCCACTTTCCTTTTTCTCTCTCCCTCGCTCACAGACACATCACGGGTATGGCAGTCCATTCTCCCTGCAGCACGGACTACACTGCCCATGAGGCTACATTCTTTAGGGCTATGCCTGTAGCACTCTGCCTATTGCCTTCATATTAAATAATTTTTGAATAATAACTTTTAAAAATATTTCTTCACGTCATTATGCGGGCAGCAAGCAGGGATGACATGGGCCATGAGATTGATACACAGGCATTAGAGCCTCTTAACGCGTGTTTTGTTTGGGTTTACACCGGCGTGGAATTACCAGAAATAGAGAGGGCATAGCCGAACATATCAAACAGGAAAATACCGCCGCATAATCCATTTATTTCAACAAAGTAACTGTATTCTTAATGCCACCTTTTTAAACGGTAACTGTAACGGAATACAGTTACTCATTTTTTAAATTTTAAATACGCAATACCAGTACATGTATTCCGTTACTCCCCAACACCTGTAAATGGGATCCTCAGGAGCCACTCATCCAGTTTGGAGGTCGCTGCCCCGACTGCTCCGATTACTACAGAAACCACTTTTTGCCTTCATCTTCCATATCTTTGTGAGCTCCTCTCTCATCCCATGGTATTTCTCAAGCTTCTTATATTCCTTTTTCCTGATATTGCTATAACTTTATATAGTTACTAGGGCCATCTTCCTCTGCTTGGTTTAGCTCCTCCTTTAGCCATTTCATTATCTGCTCACTGGTAGGGCATACGTATTAATTGCCCAGATCTTGTACTTCCCATTCGGCTGACTCCTCAGAACTTGTCTTATTATCTGGGTGGTTGTGGCTTTCCTAGAAGACTCATTTACCTGTGGGATTCCCAGGTACTAGAAACTGTCCTTAGTGTCTGCATTGCTGCTTTCTGATAGTCCAATTCCCTCTGTTCTGACTACCCCCCTTCTCTTTGTTACTGTCAGAGTACATCTCCAGTCCAAATGATTTTCAGATGTCAATGCTGTGCATCCTAGTGGTGTGGATCAGTGAATCAATGTATCATTCACTTCATGGCATACAACTTGATATCATCCATGTAACACACCTAGCTAAGGATTGCTCCATTCCATTGTTCGTATCTGTAGCTAGAGTAGTTAATGATCTGGTTGAGGGGGTTCAGGCCTATTCATTGCAGCAGTAAGGACAGAACATCCCTTTGTAAATCCTGCAAATGCTGGTATATTGTGTGATAAGAGCCGTTTAACCGGCCATTGTAAGGTTGATGAAGAGTATGTTTATTACAGGACAAGCACTGTGGAATTCCCAGTACCAGTGTGGTCATGGGTTTTTGACTGTCCTGCTGAGTGTTTCTGCTACCTCCTCTCAACCACTGAATACAATCCAGATTACAACACAGACTGGACATGTGTACCTAGTCAAATATAGTCACATACACTATCAACCTACACTGGAGATTTTTATATATTGGAATCGCCATGTTAATCATTTAACCTATATATTCAAACTGTATATGACCCATCAACTTAGCTCAAACATTATGCACATTTATATTGAACCTTCATACCACTTGTACACTCGCCAGCAGTTTTTTCTGTCTTTTTGTGTCTCTGCTGTTTGTACTTAAAGGCTCAACACCCCAGGGTTTGCTTTGCATTCTTTGCTGTATGTTTTCTTGCTGTTCTGTGTATTGTGATGCGCTTTTTTGTTGTTCATATAACTCTATTTAATAAACTGTGTTTATTAACACCGGAGGAGGAGGCTGGAGGAGATTTCCTCATTGTTCCTGTCTCCCCTATTCCATCCCCTATCTGGATGACAGAGATGAGAGAAGTAGGAACGGACAGAGCAAGAGGGAGAAAAAGAGACAGAGAGGAAGGCAACATGACAGTCTTTGTGCATAATAACATCAATAAAGTGTCATGCATTGTGCAATGCTAAAAAAAACATTCCTTAGAAATATGTATGGCAAAATTATGTCCCATTTCTGTGAGAATAGTCTTACCGTCCTTTGGCCTGTGTACTTTCTTTGGTTTTTCTTTGTTCTACACAAGACCTATAAATATTTATTTATTTCCATTTTCAATTTTGTTTTAAGAATTGGAATTTTAGGTCATTTTTCATTTCCTGCAGTCTTCTGAATTATGTATTCTATATCTACAATTCATAACAATAAAAGGGAATTAATATATCTCAAATACAAAATAGCCCTGAACTCAGCCCAGCCAACTATTAGTCAGCTATCAAATGTGTATGAAGTCACTTGTTATTATGAAATATAAAACATACAAACAAACAGAAAATCTGAATATTAAAAAAAATCTACAGTTATGGAGAGCATAACACCACAGGAAAAAGTTAAAAGTAATTTGGTGATTCTGTGAGGGTTAGCTGTTTAAGTATTAACACAATTCAATTTGTTACGATCAGCAAAAATACCAGATTCCTGACCTGAGAGATTCCAGTTTACAATGTGGATCTTTCAGTCCTTCAGAGAAAAGCTTCACTCCTAAATCCTGCAGGTCGTTGTTACTTAGGTCCAGCTCTCTGAGACTAGAGGACTGGAAGTTGACAACAGAGGACAGTGCTGCACAGCTTTTTCCTGAGAGATTACAGCCATCCAGTCTGAAAAGCAATATTTGTGATAAGAGTAAATTACTGTAGACGTAGACAAAAGAAGAGAAAAAAGAAATTTCTATACCCACTTCAAGGTTAAAAAACAACTAAAATTTGAGTTGGAGCAAAAATGAAATATTTTAAATTTCCTTTGTGAAAAAACAATTAAATCACTCTGTCTAAATACTCCTTTTGGCATAGTCAAAAGGCACTATTGGTCACTTTCCAATAGAATGCAATAGAAAAATAAAAACTCCTGGAAGTTTGCGTGATATTCTTGCAAAAGCATTTAAAATAAAAACCATAAACAAACAAACAAACAAAGGAACAAATAAATACATATAACACTTACATAAGTATTTACAACCATGAAACTAAAAACTGAGCTCAGGTGTATTCTGTTTCCATTGATACTGTTATCTGTCAGATATATCTAAAAGTTGAATAGAGTCCACCTGTTGATTGGGTATGATTCATAAAGGCACTTGCTGGTCTACCAAAGGTCCCATAGGTGACAGTGTGCATTTCAGAGCAAAAACAGGGAGGTAACCAAAAATCCAGTGTTGACTCTAACAAAGTAGAAGAGAGGAGAATGTTCTAGAAAGATAAACATTTATACAGTACTCCACCACTCTGTCTTTATGGTAGTTGCCAGATTAAAGCACTCCTCAGTTAAAAAGACTATGATATGCAACCAAATTTGTGATTCGTAATTATCTTTGCTAATTCTGTTTTGTTCTGTATTAATCAAAGCCATATGAATTAGTTTGTCCAGGAAAGAGCCTCATGAACCTTTCAAATAGCTATAATCATGACAGAGAATAGTTTCAGCAAGCAACAACAGCAAGCCTCACTTTAGAGCATGTCCATTGCAATTGTGAATTCATAAACTAAGTCATCTGTAAACTTTTGGAAACTTAAAAATAAAATCTTTTTGATTTAACTTGAAGCTTTTTTTACCTTATGGAAAGAATCCATTTTAAGTTTTTTCTATTTGCACATTATTTCTTTTGTTTAAATACTACTAGCATTTCAGTTTGTATAAAATCATATTTTGATTTATATTATTTTTATTTTGATAGTCCTATTAGGTAATGTCCAAAATAAATTATCATTTTAAAATTCATATGTTTCCTGGGCTATTGTTTTAATTTGCTGTGGTACAAGACAACAGAGTAATATTCACAGGTGGGCAGACTTGAGCAGGTGAGATACTGGAGCCTAGAAATGGAGGCTTGCCCACAGGAAGTGGTTAATTAATTAATTTGAAAAAAATAAGGCGTTAAAAAAATTAAAGCATTTAATCGCACTTAGCATTCCAAGCAAAGAGGAACTTTTGGCAATGCATGATTTCTTAGTATACCGATTATACTGATACGGCTACAAAAATGGAAGAATCTGAAGAAAGTGCATTGATCGGAGGCTAATTTAATTTCAAAAGACTACCAGACGGAAGCCTTGATAAAAGCGTGGTGTTGTGCAAACTGTGCAAAAAGGAGTTTGCATACCACGGAAGCACTTCAACCTTATGGTACCATCTAATGCAAAACATGTTGCAGAGCTGTTAGCACTAGCAGTCCGAGTACCAATAAAACGTGTTGTCAGCCCAAACTTGAGGACTGGCTTCAGGACCAAAATTAGTAAGTCAACATTGGACAAAATTACAAATTCTTTCGCAAAATGGATTGCTCTGGACTGTAGACCACTATCAGTGGTAGAAGATAGGGGGTTTGAAAATGTGCTACAGTTAGCGTCATGTGATCCAACTTTCCAACTGCCGTGTCAAAAGCTTTATGACACTGAAAAGTAAACAAAATTGGATGTATTACAGACAGCCCTGCTAATATATAGGAAGTACACTAGGAGCAAACAAGACTGGGGCAACAGAAAGAGCCAGAATGTTTCCACACGGTGGAATTCAACGTTGGGTATGGTTTCTCGTCTACTAAAGAATCAAGAGACTGTTTTTACTGCTTTAGAAAAACAAAAGCACAAGCTACAGTTGTGGCCAAAAGTTTTGAGAATTACATAAATATTGGAAATTGGAAAAGTTGCTGCTTAAGTTTTTATAATAGCAATTTGCATATACTCCAGAATGTTATGAAGAGTGATCAGATGAATTGCATAGTCCTTCTTTGCCATGAAAATTAACTTAATCCCAAAAAAACTTTTCCACTGCATTTCATTGCTGTCATTCAAGGACCTGCTGAGATCATTTCAGTAATCGTCTTGTTAACTCAGGTGAGAATGTTGACGAGCACAAGGCTGGAGATCATTATGTCAGGCTGATTGGGTTAGAATGGCAGACCTAACATGTTAAAAGGAGGGTGATGCTTGAAATCATTGTTCTTCCATTGTTAACCATGGTGACCTGCAAAGAAACGTGTGTAGCCATCATTGCGTTGCATAAAAATGGCTTCACAGGCAAGGATATTGTGGCTACTAAGATTGCACCTAAATCAACAATTTATAGGATTATCAAGAACTTCAAGGAAAGAGGTTCAATTCTTGTTAAGAAGGCTTCAGGGCATCCAAGAAAGTCCTAAAGAGGATTCAGCTGCGGGATCGGAGTGCTCAGGAATGGCAGCAGGCAGGTGTGAGCCCATCTGCATGCACAGTGAGGCAAAGACTTTTGGAAGATGGCCTGGTGTCAAGAAGGGCAGCAAAGAAGCCACTTCTCTCCAAAAAAAACAACAACAGGGACAGATTGATCTTCTGCAGAAAGTATGGTGAATGGACTGCTGAGGACTGGAGCAAAGTCATATTCTCCGATGAAGCTTCTTTCCAATTGTTTGGGGCATCTGGAAAAAGGCTTGTCCAGAGAAGAAAAGGTGAGCACTACCATCAGTCCTGTGTCATGCCAACAGTAAAGCATCCAGAGACCATTCATGTGTGGGGATGCTTCTCATCCAAAGGAGTGGGCTCACTCACAATTTTGCCCCAAAACACAGCCATGAATAAAGAATGTTACCCTCCAACAGCAACTTCTTCCAACAATCCAACAACAGTTTGGTGAAGAACAATGCATTTTCCAGCACAATGGAGCACCGTGCCATAAGGCAAAAGTGATAACTAAGTGGCTCGGGGAACAAAACGTTGAAATTTTGGGTCCATGGTCTGGAAACTCCCCAGATCTTAATCCCATTGAGAACTTGTGGTCAATCCTCAATCCTGGGTGGACAAACAAAAACCCACTAATTCTGACAAACTCTAAGAAGTGATTATGACAGAATGGGCTGCTATCAGTCAGGATTTGGCCCAGAAGTTGATTGAGAGCATGCCCAGTCGAATTGCAGAGGTCCTGAAAAAGAAGGGCCAACACTGCAAATACTGACTCTTTGCATAAATATCATGTAATTGTTGATAAAAGCCTTTGAAACGTATGAAGTGCTTGTAATTATATTTCAGTACATCACAGAAACAACTGAAACAAAGATCTAAAAGCAGTTTAGCAGCAAACTTTGTGAAAACTAATATTTGTGTCATTCTCAAAACTTTTGGCCACGACTGTAGTCATTTTAACTCCATCAGAGCTAGTAAAACTCCAAAAGCTGGCAACTGTCCTTGAGCCATGCAGGTAAATGAAACTGTTTTATAACTTACTGTTACTGTTTCTTCAACAAGCTCTATAGTTGACAGTTATTGTGTAGATTAATAATTACATTATTGAACTGTCTACTACAGGTTTGTGACTGAGCTTCTTGGAGGTGAGACATAAGAATAAGAATAACTTTATTTATCCCGAGGGAAATTCTTTTGTCATGTACATGCTCAAAGCAGCAGGAGAGACAGAGGAACAGATGAATAAGATATACAATATATACAATAAGAATAGTAGTATACAGTAATATACAGTAGGATAGTGCACGACATAGTATCAAATAACTCTAACAAAGTAATATATATAACTATATCCTGGATAATAAATAACTTAACTATCAGTGCAGGTGATTCTAGAAAGTGACATAGTATTGTGCAATAGAATAAAGGGAGTAGCAGCGTATGATGAGGGGATGAAACAAATATTCAATAAGGTACTGTTGGGTAATATTGCACGGTCTGAAAGGGAACAGAATAACATTGGTAATAGTCTCAGGAAAATCACCTACAGAGTGAGGAAGAGTTATACAGTCTTATTGCCACCGGTACAAAGGATTTACTGTGGCGGTCAGTTCTGCATTTCGGGGCAATGAGTCTTTTACTGTGTTTGTTCCGATGGTCCATCATGGGGGCATGCAAGGGGTGACAGGGGTTGTCCATGATAGAAAGAAGCTTTTTTAGCATTCTCCTCTCAGACACCTCCAGGTTCTCAAGTCTGACACCCAGGAAAGAAACCAGCCTTTTTAATCATTTTGTTCAACCTGTTGGCATCAACTGTCTTCACCCCACTTCCCCAGCACACTGCTGCAAAGCGATGCTCTCCAACACCAAGTGATAGAACATGGTCAGCATTTTCCTACCAACATTGAAGGACCTGAGTCACCTCAGTAGGAAAGGCTGACTCTGCCCTTTTTTGAAGATAGCATTGGTGTTCTTGGTCCAGTCCAGTTTACAGTCCAAGTGTACCCCCAGGTACCGGTAGTCCTCAACGATCTCCACATCAGCCCCTCTGATGGTGACAGGGTTAGGAGGAGGAGCCTGCTTCCTAAAGTCCATAATCAGTTCTTTTGTCTTTGTGATGTTAAGTTGTAGGTGGTTTAGCTCACACCACTCGACAAAGCTGTCCACCACACTCCTGTACTCCTCCTCCTCTTCATCCCTGATACAGCCCACAATGGCAGAGTCATCCGAGAATTTCTGCAGATGACATGACTGAGACTTGTACCTGAAGTCAGATGTGTAGAGGGTGAAGAAGAAGGGTGATAGGACAGTCCCCTGCGGCACCCCAGTGCTGCTCAGGATGTTATCTGAGCGGCAGTTCTTTAGTCAGACATGCTGTGGTCGACTTGTTAAATATTCCGTAATCCAACCTACCAGTGGGGCGTCCACCTGCATTTCCGTGAGCTTATTCCCCAGCAGTGATGGTCTGATCGTGTTAAAAGCACTAGAGAAGTCAAAGAACATGACCCTCACAGTGCTCCCAACAATGTCCAGGTGAGAATAAGCCTGGTCCAGCAGGTAGATGATGGCATTCTCCACGCTGATACGAGGTTGATAAGCAAACTGCAGGGGGTCCAGCCAAGGCTCCACCAGCAGACGCAGATGTTTCAGGATGAGTCTCTCTAACGTTTTCATGACATGTGAGGTCAGAGCCACTGGCCTGTAGTCACCAAGGGTCGACAGGTTAATCTTTTTAGGGACAGGAACCAGGCAGGACGTCTTCCAGAGTGATGGGACTCTCTGCATTACCAGACTCATGTTGAAGATCCGATGTAGAACTCCAGACAGCTGGGAAGCACAGCACCTGAGGGCCCTGGGACTGACACCGTCAGGGCCAGCAGCTTTGCTGGAGTGGAGTCTGCCCAATTCTCTTTTGATGTCATCTGCTGAGAGGGACAGGGTGAGACAGTCTGAGGGGGCAGGAGAGGGGGGAGGAGAAAGGAGGAGATGGGAAGAGCTGGGTGTGGAGACAGGAGACGCAGGGCAGTCAAACCGATTGAAGTGCAGATTTAGGTTGTTAGCACTTTCGACGTCCCTATCCATCCCAACACCTCTCTTTTGCCTCAGGCCAGTGATGGCCCGCATTCCATTCCACACCTCCCTGGTGTTGTTTTCCTGCAGTTTGTTTTCCAGCTTCCTTCTGTAGGACACTTTACCCTCTGCAATCTTGGCTTTCAGCTCCTTCTGCACCAGTTTCAGCTGATCTCTGTCACCGTTTCTGAAAGCTCTTTTTTTCTTGTTCAGGGTTGCTTTGATGTCTTTGATGTCAGGGCTTATTGTTGGGGAAGCACAGAATGTTTTTTTGGGAACCACAGTGTCCACACAGAAGTTGATATAATCTGTAACACAGCCTGTCAGATTGTCAATATTGTCCTGATGAGAATCACAAAGAACATCCCAGTCAGTTGACTCAAAGAATCCCTGCAGGGTCTCTTCTGACTCCTTTGTCCATGTTGGAGGTACTTAGTGTTGACATCTGAATTATTCTGGAAAGATAACTCGCACATTCACACCTAGTGGCAATTTGGATTATCCAATTAACCTATCCCCACAAGCTGCATGTCTTTGGACGGTGGGAGGAAGCCGGAGTACCCGGAGGGAACCCACGCAAACACGAGGAGAACATGCAAACTCCACACTGAAAGACCCCGGCCTGATGGTGGAATTGAACTCAGGACCTTCTTGCTGTGCGGCAACAGTGCTAACCACCGTGCCACCGTGCTGCCTCACATTTATTTAAGTTAGCTTAATAGGTTATTCATATGTTATTAAAGAGAAAATGGAATTTTTGCATTTGGCAGCTCTGTTTCTTGTCTATTACACAGAAACTGCCGTGGGTAATTGAGGAATAATACCTTAGAAATGATTACCACATTATTATGTTCTTGATTATGTCAGTTTAGATGAATCAACACAACCGAGTCACTCTAACTACCAGAAACCTTGAAGCACAGGCCGAGGGGGCAGTGTGGCAGCAATTTTTCACACCAGCCTATTAATCAACGAAAGACCAAGACAGACTTTTAATTCATTTGAAAGCCTGATGCTTAGCCTTGTCCACCCCAGCTGTGAAACTCAGAAACCAGTCTTTCATCTATCGTCCACCTGATCCTCACACAGAGTTTCTGTCTGATTTCTCAGACTTTTTATCTGAGTTAGTGCTCAGCTCAGATAAAATAATTATTGTGGCTCATTTTAACATCCATGTAGAGTTATACATGTAGATGTTAAAATGACAGCCTCAACATGGCATTTAATCTGTTATTAGACTCAATTAGCTTCTCTCAAAATGTAAAAGAACCCACCCACCACGTTAATCACACTCTATGGCATAGAAACTGAACATTTAACAGTGTTTCCTGAAAACCCTCTTCTGTCTGATTATTTCCTGATAACATTTACATTTACAATAACTGATTACAGAGCAGTGGAGAGTAGACTTTATCACAGTAGATGTCTTTCTAAAAGCGCTGCAACTAAGTTTAAGAATTTAATCCACCCATTGCTATCGTCGTCAATGCCCTGTACCAACACAGAGCAGAGCAGCTACCTGAACGCTACTCCAACAGAGGTCGATCATCTTGTTAATAATTTTACCTCCTTAATACGCACGACTCTGGATACTGTAGCCTCAAAAGGCCTCAAATGAGAAGTACCTGACTCTGTGGTATAATTCTCAAACACGTAGCCTAAAGCAGATAACTCGTAAGCTGGAGAGGAAATGGCGTGTGTCAAATTTAGAAGATCATAATTTAGCCTGGAGAAACAGTTTGTTGCTTTATAAGAAAGCCCTCCGTAAAGCTAGAACGTCTTACTATTCGTCACTGATTGAAGAAAATAAGAGCAACCCCAGGTTTCTCTTCAGCACTGTAGCCAGGCTGACAAAAAGTCAGAGCTCTATTGAGCCAACCATCCCTTTAACATTAACTAGTAATGACTTCATGAACTTCTTTACAAATAAAATTTTAATCATTAGAGAAAAAATTACCCATAATTATCTCACAGATTTAATATTATCTTCAGCTACGTTTAGTACCATTGATATTCAATTAGACTCTTTTTCTCCTATTAATCTTTCTGAGTTAACTTCAATAATTGCTTTCTCCAAACTTTCAACGTGTCTTTTAGACCCCATTCCTACAAAACTGCTCAAAGAAGTCCTGCCATTAATTAATTCTTCAATCTTAAATCTGATCAACCTATCTCTAATAATCGGTTATGTACCACAGGCCTTCAAGCTGGCTGTAGTTAAACCTTTACTCAAAAAGCCATCTCTAGACCCAGCAGTCTTAGCTAATTATAGGCCAATCTCCAACCTTCCTTTCATTTCAAAAATTCTTGAGAGTAGTTGTCAAACAGCTAACAGATCATCTGCAGAGGAATGGTTTATTTGAAGAGTTTCAGTCAGGTTTCAGAGCTCATCACAGCACAGAAACAGCTTTAGTGTAGGCTACAAATGATCTTCTTATGGCCTCTGACAGTGGACTCATCTCTGTGCTTGTCCTGCTAGACCTCAGTGTAGCGTTCGATCCTGTTGACCATAATATCCTATTAGAGTGATTAGAACATGCTGTAGGTGTTACAGGTACTGTGCTGCAGTGGTTTGTATCATATCTATCTAATAGACTCCAATTTGTGCACGTAAATGGAGAGTCCTCTTCACACACTAAGGTCAATTATGGTGTTCCACAGGGTTCAGTGCTAGGACCAATTCTGTTTACACTATACATGCTTCCCTTAGGCAGTATCATTGGAAGACATAGCATACATTTTCACAGCTATGCAGATGACACTCAGCTCTATCTATCTATGAAGCCAGATAACACACACCAATTAGTTAAACTGCAGGAATGTCTTAAAGACATAAAGACCTGGATGGCCGCTAACTTTCTGCTTCTTAATTCAGAAATAAACTGAGGTTATTGTACTATTGTACGGCCCTGAAAATCTTAGAAATATGGTATCTAACCAGATTCTTACTCTGGATGTCATGACCTTGGCCTCCAGTAACACTGTGAGGAACCTTGGAGTCATTTTTGACCAAGATATGTCCTTCAGTGCACATATTAAACAAATATGTAAGACTGCTTTCTTGCATTTGCACAACATCTCTAAAATTAGAAATATCCTGTCTCAGAGTGATGCTGAAAAACTAGTTCATGGATTTATTACTTCCAGGCTGGACTACTGTAATTCATTATTATCAGGATGTCCAAAAAACTCCATGATAAGCCTTCAATTAATGCAAAATGCAGCAAGAGTACTGACAGGGACTAGAAAGAGAAAGCATATTTCTCCTGTTTTGGCTTCCCTTCATAGGCTTCCTGTTAAATCCAGAATTTAATTCAAAATCCTGCTCCTCACATACAAGGTCTTCAATAATCAGGCCCCATCTTATCTTAATCATCTTATAGTACCATATCACCCTATTAGAGCACTTAACTCTCAAACTGCAGGCTTACTTGTTGTTCCTAGAGTATTTAAAAGTAGAATGGGACAACACGTTCTCACTCCCAATGCGTAACATTTTACGCTAGGTGACAAATTGTCAACATATTACGTTTTCGGCTACCCACCACGTTCCTAAATGACGACCTCGGAAAAATTAGGAAATATGAGAACTGTCTGGACTCAATCTACACATGTTCGCTCTTTTTCTTCAAATCGCTTACAAACACGCTATTTAACATCATTAAAGTCCTGGTTAAGGTCAAGAATAAGGTTATGGTTAGGGCTAGGGATAAGGTTAGGTTCAGGGCTGGAATACAGGGCTGGAACGTCTATTACCGCGGGAGCATCATTGCACTGGATTTCAGCCATAACCCGCCACGTACCATAAGGAACGCTGCGGGACGTGACAAAACGTCGGCATGTTACACCTCGGGAGTGAGAACGGGCTGAATGGGAGGGACAGCCTGCAGTTTTCAGGCCCCTCTTCTGTGGAACCAGCTTCCAGTTCGGATTCGGGACACAGACACTATCTCCACTTTTAAGATTAGGCTTAAAGCTTTGCTTTATGCTAAAGCATATTGTTAGGGCTGGACCAGGTGACCCTTAATCCTCCCTTAGTTATGCTGCAATAGACGTAGGCTGCCGGGGATTCCCATGATGCACTGAGTTTTTCCTTTCCAGTTACCTTTCTCACTCATTATGTGTTAATAGACCTCTCTGCATTGAATTGTACCTGTTCTCAATCTCTGTCTCTCTTCCACAGCATGTCTTTATCCTGTTTTCCTTCTCTCACCCCAACCAGTCACAGCAGATGGCTGCCCCTCCCTGAGCCTGGTTCTGCCAGAGGTTTCTTCCTGTTAAAAGGGAGTTTTTCCTTCCCACTGTCGCCAAAGTGTTTGCTCATAGGGGGTCATATGATTGTTGAGTTTTTCTCTGTATGTACAGTGGCTTGGAAAAGTATTTGGCCCCCTTGAACTTTCCCACATTTTGTCACATTACAGCCAAAAACATGAATCGATTTTATTGGAATTCCACATGAAAGACCAATACAAATTCCAATAAAATTGATTCATGTTTGTGGCTGTAATGTGACAAAATGTGGAAAAGTTCAAGGGGGCCGAATACTTTTGCAAGCCACTGTATTATTGTAGGATCTACTGTACAATATAAAGTGCCTTGAGGCGACTGTTGTTGTGATTCCGTGCTATATAAATAAAATAAAATTGAATTGAATATTCTTTTGTTCAAAAAAATACGTAAAGACTAAACGCATGATCACATATTTACTTACAGGGCTTTGTCGGAGGCTTTGACCACTGGCAGCAGCCTCTGAGGAGCCTCCTCTGAAGTAGAGTATTTCTTCAGGTCAAACACATCCAGATCTTTTTCTGATGACAGTAAGATGAAGACCAGAGCTGACCACTGAGCAGGAGACAGTTTATCTGTCGAGAGACTTCTTGATTTCATGCACTTTTGGATCTCCTCCACTAGAGAATGATCATTCAGTTCATTCAAACAGTGGAACAAATTGATGCTTTTCTCTGCAGACAGATTCTCACTGATCCTCTTCTTAATATACTGGACTGTTTTCTTATTGGTCTGTGAGCTACTTCCTGTCTTTGTCAGCAGCCCTTGTAGAAGAGTCTGATTGGTCTGCAGTGAAAGACCCAGGAGGAAGCGGAGGAGCAAGTCCAGGTGTCCATTTGGACTCTGTAAGGCCTTGTCCACACCACTCTGGTGGAGATAATGGAGTTTTGGTTCATTCAATAATTTAGATTTCTTGGTGATTGTTTGTTGTTCTTCCAGCAGATTGACTGCAGAGTTGATGAAGGTCAGATGGACATGAAGAGCAGCCAGAAACTCCTGAACACTCAGATGGATGAAGCAGTACATCCTGTCCTGGTACAGTCCTCTCTCCTCTTTAAAGATCTGTGTGAACACTCCTGAGTAGACTGAGGCTGCTTTGATATCGATGCCACACTCTGTCAGGTCTGATTCATAGAAGATCAGGTTTCCTTTCTGCAGCTGATCAAAAGCCAGTTTTCCCAGAGACTCAATCATCTTTCTGCTCTCTGGAGTCCAGTGTGGATCTGTCTCAGTTCCTCCATCATACTTGACCTTCTTCACTTTGGCCTGAACCACCAGGAAGTGGATGTACATCTCAGTCAAGGTCTTGGGCAGCTGTCCTCCCTCTCTGGTTCTCAGCACATCCTCCAGAACTGTAGCAGTGATCCAGCAGAAGACTGGGATGTGGCACATGATGTGGAGGCTTCGTGATGTCTTGATGTGGGAGATGATCATGCTGGCCTTCTTATCTCTGAATCTCTTCCTGAAATACTCCTCCTTCTGTGGGTTAGTGAACCCTCGGACCTCTGTCACCATGTCAACACAGTCAGGAGGGATCTGATTGGCTGCTGCAGGTCGTGTGGTTATCCAGAGGTGGGCAGAGGGAAGCAGTTTCCCTCTGATGAGGTTTATCAGCAGCACATCCACTGAGGTGGACTTTCGAGGGTCAGTCAGGATTTTAGTTTTGTGGAAGTTCAGAGGAAGTCGACACTCATCCAGACCATCAAAGATGAACACAACCTGGAAGTCTTCAAAGTTGCAGATTCCTGCTTCTTTGGTTTCAGTAAAAAGGTGATGAACAAGTTCTACCAAGCTGAACTTTTCCTCTTTCAGCACATTCAGCTCTCTGAAAGTGAATGGAAATATGAACTGGATGTCCTTGTTGGCTTTGTCTTCAGCCCAGTCAAGGGTGTATTTCTGTGTTAAGAATGTTTTCCCAATGCCAGCCACTCCCTTTGTCAGGACTGTTCTGATTGGTTTATCTCTTCCAGGTGAGGCTTTAAAGATGTCTTCTTGTCCGATTGTTGTTTCTAGACTGTCTATTTTCCTGGATGCTGTCTCAATTTGTCTGACCTCATGTTCATCATTGACCTCTGCAGTCCCTCCCTCTATGATGTAGAGCTCTGTGTAGATCTGATTCAGAAGGGTTGTTTTTCCTGATTTAGCAATCCCCTCAGAGACACACTGAAACTTCTTCTTCAAGAAAGACTTAAGATTTGGTTCTAAACCTCCCATGGGAATTCCTAAAGGAACAAATGAATGAAAGTCTACATTTAGAATTTATTATGTGCACATGCATGCATTTTATTCCATCTTTGAGACACTGGTAAATGTCTCATTCATGAGGCAGCTTAAATTTTTATCTATCTCTTACTGCTCAGCAGACGGTTAGCCAGCTCCACCTGCTTCATTCTCCTCAAGAAGTCTAGTGTGATCTTCAGAAATGCCTCACTGTTGCTCCTCTTCCGCTCATCATCCTCCATCTGAGAATGATGAGCAGTTGGGTAATCTGGACTCAGAACCTTCTGTATCTTCTTCAGCTCATTCTTTATGAAAATGATGATGTTGTCCTCCAGCAGCTGGAACAGAATACTTTATGAATGACCCAATCAGACTGAAATCAGGGAGCCAAATATCAGATCCATGTTGGACACATTGACTACCCACTGGTCTACAAAGAGCAGCATGGAGATGACCCTGAACAGAATAGATGTAAAAGTAGTTGTTGTAGATGTACAGACCATAAATATGGAGTCCAGGTCTGTTTGATGCTGCTGGGCAGACTGACTACTGGGAACCTCTGAGCTCTCCTGGTCCACTCTGTGGGGGAATCACAAAAAATTAGATTAAGTACAGAGTCACTATTCAGCCATAGAAATGTTGACAAAGACCATGATTTAGATAGCTCCCCATATTTCTAAATGTCTACTACTTCAGCTGCACTAAAAATCCACAGCTCTGCTTAGTGTTGTAATTTCAGTCTTCCAACTTTTTTTTTCAGCTTCCGGCACCGCTCCGAGCTGGCAGCCAGTATCAGCAGCTCCGACCTGACCGAGTCCTCAGTGTTGTATGTTGGAGCAGCAGTTTATCGGCAGCTGAGAGGAAGAGGTTGGATAAACTCATCAGGAAGGCTAGCTCTGTTTTGGGATGCACCCTGGACCCAGTGCAGGTGGTGGGAGACAGAAGGACTCTGGCCAAAATAACATCTCTGATGGACAGTCTCCCACCCCATGCATGTAGATGTTGCTGAACTGCAGAGCTCCTTCAGTGACAGACTGCTGCATCCTAGATGCATGAAGGAGCGTTTCCGCAGGTCCTTCCTCCCTGCAGCTGTCAGACTGTACAATCTGAACTGCTCCCAACAAACATAGATGTTTACATCAATGCTGTAACTGCAATAAGTTAGTTAATTAACCAATTCGCACTACAACCTGGTTTGCCTCTTACCTGTAATTATTTTTTATTTAATTTAATAACTGTACAGTACTCTCTGTTTATAGTAACCATTGTCCTTAATGTAAATATGTAAGAAAAATTGTGTATGTTTCTGTTCCGTGTCCTGTGTACTGTTTGTTTGTATATTTGTCTTTTTGGCTGCTGTTACAACCAAATTTCCCCTTAATTGTACCAAATTGGGACAATTAAAGGATTATTCTATTCTATTCTCTATTCTAACTAAAACCCAAAATCAGTTGCTAACAAATCCTCTTTTGGAAAAACAAACAATTTGCTATATAACAATCACCTGTTTAATATATGAATAATTCCTCCTTCAGCTCAACAACCTTAGTTTAAAAAAAGATAATTTTGGCTCCCAAACTTAATCATCTGATATGTTTTGGCCATGACTACAGAGTTGATAACTGTCTCCTACTCACCCACTTCCTGGTAGTCAACCATATACATATCTAAGAGGTTGAAATCTCAGTGTTTGGTCACAAAAGAACCAGGGAGAGGTCCCTGTATGAAAGCTTACCACTGACAAAGGTTTCATCAGATCAGAGTAGAACGCACACTGTGACTTAAATAAGACTATTGTAAATGGTAAATTTACCATAATATATAGAGCAGCTCCTTTTAAAATGCACAGTTTCACAGTTGTTTTACCAGTTCAAATTTGTTTTTTGTTTGATATTTCCCTGTTAATTTTAAAATTAATGTATATATATATATATATTTGTAGCACTTTGGTCAACATTGTTGGATGTAAAGTGCATTATAAATAAAGATAAAGATGCTATATATATATATATATATATATATATATATATATATATATATATATATATATATTAATATTCTATGAATATACAACAATTGTTGTGTGAAATTAACTTTTTTTTTGTAGATTTAACAGTTGTGAGTTTCATTCACTGTAAATCAGTTTACATATTTTGGATGTCTACTGTATTTTTTACAGGAAGTCCCTGGTAACCCCAGCTGCCAGCATTTTCCTGTAAAAACAGCACTTTTTTTTACAGTGTGTCTTTATCCTGTTTTCCTTCTCTCACCCCAACTGGTCGCAGCAGATGGCCGCCCCTCCCTGAGCTTGGTTCTGCCAGAGGTTTCTTCCTGTTAAAAGGGAGTTTTTCCTTCCCACTGTCGCCAAAGTGCTTGCTCATAGGGGGTCATATGATTGTTGGGTTTTTCTCTGTTTCTATCATTGTACAATCTACTGTGCAATATAAAGCGCCTTGAGGCGACTGTTGTTGTGATTTGGCGCTGTATAAATAAAATTGAACTGAATTGAATTCTTTCAAAGTTGCTGCTATCACCCCAATTCTGGAAAAAAAAAACAGGTCTAGATCCCAACAACCTTAATAACTTTCGTCCTATCTACAATCTACAATTTCTCTAAAAACATTTTGAAAAACATAGTTGCTTCACAAGTTCTTCTACACCTAACCAACAATAACCTTTATGAACAGTTCCAGTCTGGTTTCCGTCCCTCTCATAGCACCAAAACTGCTCTTATAAAAATAACGAATGACCTTCTTATGGCAGCTGTCTCCGGTCTCCTCTCCATCCTTATTCTCCTTGATCTGAGTGCAGCCTTTGACACCATCTCTCACTCCATCCTTCTCAGCAGATTGGCTTCTATTGGCTTTTCTCATACCAGGCTAGCTTGGTTCAAATAATACCTGTCTGACCGCACTCAGTTCATTCGATTAAAATCCTTCACCTCTCAGCCTTTTCCTCTGTCTACTGGGGTGCCCCAGGGATCTGTCCCCTCCTTTTCATTATTTACCTCCTCCCACTTGGGCATATTTTCCATGAATATAATATTCAGTTTCACTGTTATGCCGACAACACCCAGCTTTACCTATCCACCAAACCCGACTCTACTCTCCCTCCACCCTCCCTCACCCTCTGCTTAGCTGAACTTAATTTATGGTTTTCAATACCATCAATAATGTTACTCGCTCAGCATATTTCCACCTCTGTAACATCAATCGCCTCGGCCCCTTCCTCACTCCACACTACTGCTATCGTTACCTTGTTACCTCTCAGACTGACTACTGTAACTCACTCTTATTTGGCCTTACACAAAAATCCATCAATAAGCCTCAACGTGTCCAGAACTCTGCTG
Organism: Simochromis diagramma; assembly: GCF_900408965.1. NCBI lineage: Eukaryota > Metazoa > Chordata > Actinopteri > Cichliformes > Cichlidae > Simochromis > Simochromis diagramma. The sequence goes on from NW_024386985.1 coordinate 421,017, forward strand.
CCCGTATTATTACTAGGACTCCCTCTACCCATCACATCACTCCTATTCTGAAGCAGCTTCAAAATACTACCCCATACATTTAAGGCTATTCATTCTCTCTCCCTACCATTACTTTCTGACTTGGTTCAGATCGCCACCCCATCCTGGTGCCTCAGATCATCCTCCTCCCTTTCTCTTTCTGTTCCTTCCTCTTGTCTTGTTTCTATGGGGGGCAGGGCTTTTAGCTGCTCTGCACCCCGACTTTGAAATTCCTTAACCACAGACCTAAGAAATATCACTTTATCCCATCTTTTTAAGTCCGACCTCAAAACCCACCTGTTTAAAATTGCCTACTACTTATAACCTATCCCTGATCTTAAACTTTCTATATGCTACTCTCATTAATTTAATTTCATGTTTTTTATGCCTGTTTTATTTGTTGTACAGTGTCCTTGGGTGTTTTGAAAGGCACTTTTAAATAAAATGTATTAATAAGAATAATAATAATAATAAGAATAATAATAATAATAATAATAATAATAATAATAATAACACATGTCTGATTAAGCTGACTGTGAAATTGTAGAAGTCAAGTTTTTGTGATGATAGGTGACACACTAAATTGGAACTTTTAGAAACTGGAAACTAGTTTACAGCTGTGTGGGGTCAGCAACTCTGTCTTTATCTAAACATAGTGATACATTTCTGTTAATGAGTCTTCATAATTAACCTTTGGACACAAATTATATAAAGTTTTTCACTTGATTCCTTGTACCTGCATGATGGATGTGAATGAAACTTGAACCAAAGTACTGGACAGCTGTGAGATCCTCTCTTTTTTCCTTGAGATGTGCACAGTGCAGGTTTTACCACTTTGGGAAAAAAAATGCTAGAGGGGATGACATGTGTTTTGTCCAGAGAAGTGGCCAATTATCATGAAGCACCTGTTACTTTCTCTGGAAAAACATCTTTAGCCAGATAGTGTGAGACTGTTGATGATTTCAGTGCCTTTGTGAACTGGATGGATCCGCATCAAGGGCATAGATTTGGCATGGATGGAAGGGACATGTCCCCACCAATATCCAGCGATTATTGAATTGTCTCCACCAATAATTTGATCTCTTCGAGTAAAGAAAAACAAACCCGATAGAAAGAAAAAAAAACGATCTGTCATCGTTTCATTCACCCAGCGGTGCAGAAAGAGTTAAATTACGTTCTCTACTGGAGTCCTACCTCATGTGCCAAATATGGCCAATGTGATTGGCTGGGCCTTTCAGGGAGCTCTGTTTAGTTTTAGCAGCGGCCGGTGTTGTGCCAGAAAGTGATTGTCTGATTTCCGGTATTTACCAAAAACTGATGGCTCGCATGTATACTGCTATAAGTAACTTCTTGGGCTATAATGTGTGAAACATATGTCAAATGCATCCCTCATGGATGACATAAAGTCATCTGGAGCCACAAACAACATTCGTGTAACAAGGTAGAAGCCGCAATCAGTTTTTGGCAGTGACTTTTATATAACCTTTATGCAATTACAAAAAATCTCATTAACATTAAAAATGTCTTTTGTAAGAGTAAGTTGGCCAAGAGGACAGCAGAAATGGCAGCAAATATTACAATAGTTCTGTAAAATTATTTTAAGTGGGGATAAGGACCGGATTGGTTATAATGTCAGTACAATAACACAGAGTTGTAAAGATACTTGAAAAAACAGATAATTTTTAAAATTCTATATATAACCCCTTTATAAATGCTGTTCACCGTTCTATTTACATACATAAAGATATTACATGTAAAAAATACACGGAAACATTGGAAATCAGTTTTTGGCCGGCAATCAATTTTTGGCACAACACCTGGCAAGCCTGCGCTGCCAGGACCTGCAAGGAGGAGGGGAGGATGGCAGCAAAAAGGAAGAACCTGGATATAAGAAAGCATTTTTCAAAGAAACCTGTAAGTCACTTAAAGCCAAGTTAACTCATAAAATGTCCGTCATAATAACGTTACAGGCTATGCTAGGCTTTGGCCCACATCAGTCTAAAGTTGTACGTGTTTTGGAAACTAACTGCACAACAGGCAGCACTATTAGTTATCTCAGTCTCAGAGTAGCATTTCTAATTTTGATTGAAACTGTCAGAGAAAACAGCAGCCTCAAGCAAGCCGGGATATTAGTTTACAGAGGCTGTTAAAATTATGTCTAACGTTAAAATGTTGGTGACACAATAATTTCATCCTAATGGTACTGATATTTTCATAGGGTTAATTTTTGAGACAAAATATAATGAGGTAGTCATGATTTTGCAAATATTCCACCTTGTAGTGCAGTTTGCACATTTTTTTTAAATGACAGACACACTGAAGCAGCTACCCATTTTATTCTTATTGTCATGTATGTCCTATTTGCCAGGTGACAGAAGAACCAACACAAAGCTCAGAGAGCAATGGTGATACAAGATCACAGGTGAAATTGGATGATGACTTGTTGGTTCATTACTGTATTTGAAGCACATGTGTGACTGCATGCATTTCAAATGTCTCACTGTTATTTATCAGGTGATAGAGGCAGCTCTGCCATGTTGTAGCTTGGACAGAGGTGAAGAGGCAAGTTCACAGGTGACTGACTGATGATTTGGTGCTATAGATTAACAAGAGGAGAAAGCATGTGTTTGGACACTGAGTTGTTGTGGGACATCAGTAGTCCATGTCTGTTGCTGTAACAGTAGTTCATGTTTAGAATAAAAAATCTCAGCTCATTGATTTGATCGGGGCAATAGTGTGCCCAAAATGTTGCATAATTTTTCTGAGAGATCTTTTACTTTGTGGTAATCTTAGATGAGTAGTTTTATGGACAAAAATTCACCAGGTCATTCAGTGTTCCCTTAGTGCCAAAATATAACAGATGTTGGTGTACTGTGACTGAACTAATGTTGTTAAGTCCTTAAAGTCATATTCTTTATTGTCATGACTGTATTTGAAGCTATTTTTTATTTTTGTATGACACCTGATTTATATGGAATATGGCTGAAGTAAACTGAAGCCTAAAATACTTAGTCAGTCATTTGTTTAATAGTAATTTAACATTATATAATTCACATATAAAACTATGAATTGTAATTTTAAATGGTTTAAAGCATGTAGAATAGCATATGTAGGAAAGTATATTTCTCCTTTTTTTTTTATCAAGAAGTAAAGACAAAAAGGAAAAAGAAACAGGGCAGGGTTCGGTGGTTGAATCATCCAGCCCCACCAATGCCAAAACCAAATCTACGCCCTTGATCCACATTATGCATGAACTATTCTGCAGATTGGGATGTATGTTCAGGTGGTTCAATAAATTAGTTGCGTTGCTTTATTGTGCAGAGAGACAACACTATTTGCATATGATTTCTCACCGCGCTGCCTTCACTGCTCCATTTACTTTCTTCACTTCCTCTTTTTTCTCCTTCAGTGTTTGAGTCATCTTATCAACAGGCAAAGTCAAACTCTTCAGTCAGTATTTCCTGTTCAATCAGACATGACTTTAGCACACAGTTCTTCTTTTCTTAAATTTGTCTGAAAACTAACACCATACTGGCAGGGCTCTAGACTAACTTTTTGCCACGGTTGCACTGGTGCGCCTAACTTTTTTTCTTAGGCGCACTCAAATTTTTCAACCGCATCGCTTAAAACCGCAGTTTTACATGTGCACTTTTTTTTGGGGGGGGGGGATTGCTGTCTATATAGACACTATTAATTTGTAAATGATTAACTAGCAATCTTGTTAACACAAAGTTCTTTATTTGGAGCACAATTCTACGAGAAAGATAAGTTACTGCTGCAGCAGGCAGCAGCAAACAGATTGATGGTTCCATGTCAGAGCACTGGCTATGAATTTCAGATGGATCAGGCCTTAACAAAATTTATCAATAGTTCTTTTCCTCTTTTCTTATTACCCACAGCTACATCCACTTCTGTCGGGCCTAGGCTATTCACTAGGACTGGGTATCATCACTGATTTCTATAATCCATTCAATTCCGATTCACAAGGTCCCGATTCGATTAAATTTTTCCTCAGATAGTCAGAAATATTATAATTCTGGTCATTTATCAGTACTGATACATGCGAGACTTCATCAGAGGTGTGAGCATCACAGCAGATGCCTTTGTGTCAAAGTAACTAAGGATAAAACACAGAAAAAGGAGATTTTCCTGGCCTGCATGCTTTTTATAGCAGATAAACTTAAACATATTCTCCAATTTTACATAATTTTAAAAAGTTTAAATTTCTTCAGTACTGAACAACAAAAATTAGCCTCTCTTTTCCAAGGTCATTTAAGTAAAAACAAAAAAAAGAAAAAAGAGCAGCCAACAGGGCTGTAAACAACAGTAGACTGCGGGTAATAAGCGAATGAATAACGCAGAAAACAGAGATTTGAGATGGGAAACTGTTCTTGAAGTACAGAGAGAGAGCTGTGCATGAAGTGTGATTTTATCGTGGTGGAAGCAAAACAGCAGAAGTCAGAGGGAATTCATGACAATATTTATCAAATGTGAAGCATAGTTTGGATCTTCTTTTGCTGCTGGTCAGTGAATTTTGGTTGGTGAGAGACAAAACCTGCAGCTCAGAATCTAGCGCAAAAAAGACGTAAACAAAAGCGCGGACCAGACGCATCAGAATCAGCGAGCTGTCGGCTTTCAGCCCTGACGGCGTGTCCGTGTACGGGCCGAGAAAGAGAGAGCTGATTCTGATGCGTCGGGTCCGCGCTCTGTGTTTACGTGGAATCCGTTTAACTGCTCTCATTTACTGTTTGGTGGTTGTTCAAATAGTTTTGTGAGCTTTAACCTGAGATTCTGGCGTTTCTGGCAAAATACACAGTTATAGTTACAAGTCGATTAAGGATTTCATGAATTGATATCACTTTATTCAAGCTACTCACCTCTCTCTATCCACCTGCACTTTCAAACGTACACACAAAGGGGCCCCTCCCCTGGCTATCTCTGATTGGTTTACACCACGATAGGGGCATAATGTGTGTCAGTTGTTGACCACACGGAGACGTTCAGAGTTGCAGATTTTTTTTTAAAAAAATTTGTACTCAAAAAGTTGGTCACATTGGTGTGAGCTAGGATTTTTTTGAGTCACACCATTAAAAAATTTGACTGGTATCAGCATCTTTCACAAACCTGTCCAAATCAATCACCTGGACAACAACTTAAAACAAAGACTCCTTAATCAAGTGGCATAAAAACATACCAGTCAAAAACCAAGACAATACACTGCGCTAACAAGAGATGGTATCAATAGGTCAGTAGGGCTCAAAACAACTACAGCAAACAACACCAACTAGAATTCAAAACTGGCAAAAAACCAAAACGCAATCAGCACAACTGAACCCTTCAAGTAGCCCATAACCTACAGGCTGCCGAGCTGCACAGTTACAGACTCACACCAACAACAGTGAGCATGAGGTACATTAGGTATTGGCTAGCCTCACTCAGAGTTACAAGGGTCAACAAGTGAACATGACTTTTGTCTAAAGTTCACATACACAAAGCAGCTTTACAGAGGTCGCCATGACTACCACATGGTGGCTTTGACAGCTGTTTGAAACGTCGGCCATCTTACTCTAGAACTTTCTCAGTTTCCTGCCCACCTTAAAAGTTTGGCAAACTTTGACCTGTTTATCTGCAGTGGACTTCATCATCACAACAAGGGCCAAACCAGGGACACCACATGAACCGAGTGAGAGTCAGAGTGATGCCGGTCTCTGCTGCACCCACCAGGTAACTCAACTCAGCAAGTCAAACAGCACAGCCTGTGTGGACAGATGGATGCTTGAAGCTTACATTTACTTGGAAAAACTAAAAATTACTGTTTCTGACAGCAGTTCAGTGAGCAGAAGATGAACTGATCTCCAATAGGCACAAAGTCAGAGAAGAAACTTTGTTTTCTACATTTCAGCAGATTACATTTTGATTTTTATGTGATGGGTTTTCAGAAAAGTGGAGAATAGTGTTTTTTTAGTTTTTAGAAGTTAAAAATAATAACCAGTGTTTGAGTTATTTTTGATGCTATGAGTTTTATGAGTGAAAGTGAAATTTGTGCAGCAAAGTTAGTGTTACCTCCTCTAACTTCCCACAACATAAAGCACAACATGACTGATGGAAGAAAACATGAGCATGATAGAAGTTGGTGGATCAATCCAAATATAAATAATATTGATACCAACCCTGGAATTGGTATTAGGTTTATACTAGTGTGACAGGATTGATGTTTTGTTTCTGTCGTGTTACATATTGCCCAGAGTACATTTAAACAACCAAAGTTAAGTAAAAGGCCTTTAGAGACAAGTAGGCCTACATTTACATTCCAGTCCAAAAAAACCCAGTTTCAGAATACATGAAAACTGTAAATGTAAATTTTGTTCTGTTAACTTTTGTGGAAAGCAAAAATAGCAGTGATGTAGTGGTCATTAAAATGTGATAAGAATTTGCAAATTGATGATGATTCATCTCAAAAGCCATGACACACTGCTCTCCCCTACATTAGTGGATTTTCAGTTGTTTAAAAGCCAATGGCTTGTTTTTAAGAGACAGTTTAAATGGGATTGAGGGAATGATGTGTTTGCACTGCAGTTTATATCCAACAACATCAAGCAGTTAAATCAAAGAGTTCATGTTACTAACAGCTCACCTCTCTGCAGCAGACAGAGGCTGGACTTTAAAAGCAATCATGTCAGCTTTAGACTGGTCACTCTTTAAGGACACACAGCTGGGTCCAGGTCCAGGTTGGTTCCTGTGAATAATGATGGAGCAGTGATGTGAGTGCTGAGCTGTGACATGGAGAAGAGTCATGGACAGTTAGAGATGGTCATCTCACCTCTGAGCTTTGGTCTGGTTCTCATGTTCCCCACACAGAGTGGTTTTAGAGGGAGGGACTCCCTCCTCCCTGTCTTCACACTGATCCATGCTGCTGAATTCACATCCACATCAGCTCACATACACTTTCTACCTTCACCTGCAGAGGAAACACAAATCATTCATGTGCACATCAACTGAGAGCTGCTGAGGTCATGTCTGATGTGTTGGACTAACATCCACTCCATCTGAGTCAAGATAATATGAAATATCTGCTGTCACATATCAATAAGTGGATACTAACAGCAACATGCAGTGTTGACCCTCGAGTCCGTCGGGGCCTCTTCGATCAGAGTTAATCAACATTATGTTATCAATTATAAAATAAATAAATGAATATATCAAACAAATATATTTATGACAGTAACATGTTATTAGGATAAAAAAGTAAATTTCACAGTATAAATGTTCACTGTACACTGTTTCCTGTCATAACTGAGAGTCCACAGCCAGACAGTTAGCTCTGTCACAAACAGATTTCATCAGTTTACTACAAGAATGTCACAGAGAGATGATTTCACCCTCCAAATTCCCAGATCATAGTAAATGCATGTCTGCAGGCAACACTACAAATAAATGTTCTGATGAAAATAAATTGATTCAGTGAAATGATTGTTGGATTTTCTATGAGGGGCCATACAAGCCAAAATTCATACTTTCACTCTCACATACATATATTCTTCTTTCAGGCACATGTATTTTCACTCTCACATACATATATTCTTCTTTCATGCACATGTATTGTCACTCTCACATACATATATTCTTCTTTCACACACATATACTTTCACTCTCACATACATATATTCTTCTTACAGGCACATGTATTGTCACTCTCACATACATATATTCTTCTTTCATACACATGTATTGTCACTCTCACATACATACATATATTTTCACTCTCACATATATATATTGTCATCTCGCACACCTTTATTCTTATTTCATATCCATGTATATTCACTCTCACATAAATCCATTAATCTTCCTTTCACACACATGTATTCTATTTTTCTTAATGCTACATATTTTTATGCTGACATATATTTATTCTCCTTGCAGGTGCAGCCCTTTCTAGTCATACATATATATACATACCCTTTACCTTTCAACACATATATATTTGTACTCCTATACTCATATATACATACAATCCCAGTGTTTATCCTTTACCCTTGCATACATACACTCTGACATTCACATCTGCATTTCCTAACACAGGAAGTTAATCCTTTAAGCAGGAAGTTATTCTTAAACCAGGAAATGTAATACACTTGGAGAACTTACTTGACATACCCAGACCTAAACCAGAAGAACCAAGCAATGAAGCTGTTCAAAGTCATCCTGCTTTCTTTGCTAGTATTGCAGTTAATTTGTCGAGTAAGTAGTAATGAAAATGACATTAGAACTTTTTTAAATAATGTATTAGAATGTTTGGAACAAATTCAAAGAGAAGCTACAGATTCTTTTGTTCGTCAGAGGCTCCATAGAGAACTTGGTGATCATATTCAAACCTTATCTGGAATTTTGTCCATCTCAAGATTTGTTGACGATGCAAGAAATAGAGAAGCAGTGAATACATTACAGTCCTTAAATGGATGGCTAATTTTTTTACTGACTGCTTATGAAACCAGACAAGGAACTACATCTGAGAACAGACTTGTCTTGCTACCTCCACCTCTCATGACTTGCTCTCAAGGTCGACCGTGATACAGCATTTCAAGAGAGCAAATATCTCATTTAGTATCTCTTGGAATGAACTGGCAAAGCATTGGAACATGCTTAGGGGTTAGCTCCCGTACTCTGTACAGGCACAGAGAGGACCTTGGCATTGAGCCACTGACTTATGCAACATTATCCGATGAAAACCTGAACAGGGTTGTTAGGGAAATTCTTCAGTATACCACAAATGCAGGTGAACGATATGTGCATGGCAGCTTGAGATCACGTGGGTTACGAATCCAAAGGTGGCGTGTAAGACAAAGTCTACAAGAAATTGACCCCTTTGGACGTTCCCTCAGAAGACGCAATGCAATACGTCAACGACTGTACAGTGTTCCTTTCCCCAATCAGTTATGGTGAGAAAATTCTAACAGAAAAACAGTCCTGATTCTAAGTCTATAGTGAAATGGATTATCTAAAGCAAAATAACTCATTGTTTTATTTACTCAAACGTATGCATATCCTTGACCATGTCATACTTTCCCCATACATAACTTATACTTATTTCATTTTTCTATAGGCATATAGATGGAAACCACAAACTTGTGAGATGGAGGATGGTGTTCCATGGCTGTGTGGATGGTTTCAGTAGAACCATCATCTACCTTGCGTGTTTAGATAACAACAGGGCATCAAGTGTTTTGTCACTGTTCATGGTTGGTGTTCAGAACTTTGGAATGCCATCCAGAGTGAGATGTGATCATGGACTAGAAAACACTGGTGTTGCCCGTTTCATGCTTTACAGGCAAGGACTGAACAGGCATAGTGTTATCACTGGCAGGTCTGTGCATAATCAAAGAATTGAGCGATTATGGGCAGAATTAAATCGAGTGGTCTCATATCATTTTGTTAATCTTTTCAATTTTATGGAGGAGCATAGTGTATTAGATTCACTTAATGAGGTCCATTTATTTTGTCTTCATTATATATATTTGCCACGTATTCAAAGAGCTGCCACAGAATTTCAGAACCAGTGGAATAACCATGGACTTTCAACACAAGGAGGGCAAACCCCTCTTCAGCTGTGGCAAAGGGGCATTATCAACAATGCAGGAATACATAACCCAAATATGAATGGTATTTGTGAAAATGACTTTGGTACTGATGGATGCAGACCACTGCCAGAGCTGGAGACAAACAATAATGTCGTTGTTCCATCAATTAACATTTCCATCAGTGACACCATGATGGTTACACTTCAACAGACCTTTGATCCATTTGAAGATTATGGCAATAACGGTATAGATTTATTTTGCAACCTTGTTCGTTTTCTTGAGAGACAATCCTAAAATATCAATAAGGCCTCTGGAGAAATTTCATTTACTGTAATTGTGGTTGTGCAGCTTAAAAAGAATACAGTGCCAAGACTGTTGTTAGTTCAGTATTATTAGAAGTTTAGTCACAGCTTTAAATTTCAAGAATGCTACTATCAACCTTTACATGCATGTTGACGGTTTGTATACAATTTTAAAGAATTTATGAGTTGTATTATGTGAGTGTGTTGAGATTTTACAACCATGTTTTGTTTTAAAACACCTTGTTAAAAGAAAAAATAAATTTGTGCAACCACATTTTATTGAGGTTTTTGGTCATCACAATCACCAGATGTATTGTCTTGGAACAAGATGACTCAAACTGATAACATTAACATTAATACAGTCAGTAAATACATCAAACATGGATCACGGATCAAATAGAAGTGTCAGATAAACAATATTGAAGAACACCAGAGAATAAAAGCAACAAACAAGTACAAAGCTAGAAAACAAAAATAATCACAATGCACATAAATTAATGCAATGAAAAAATTATTATTGAATTATGTTAGTATACATAACTATTGTATACTTGTAGAATGGTACCCTGACAAGCAAATAGACTTGAAGCAAATCAACATTTGTTAAAAGGTCAATGCAAAAACAGAGCCTCCAATCACAAAATAGGTGGGTGAAATATGAAATATGGCAACATAAAGTAAATTCAGCTTGGTCTCAAGTGTGTTAATTGGTGTTTTAGGTGGAACATTTTGAACATTTTTTTGTTTGATTTCTGGGAAAGAAAATGCAATGATATTCAAAACACCCCCCCCTTAGAATTACTTAATGATTGACACTCATTAATTTAACTGAGTGCAAAGCTCAGATTAGCATACTAACCTGACCAGGAATTAAGTTATTCCAAGACCATGTGTATTACCTAATGCAAAGTCCATATTTTCCTGAAAGTCTTTGTAAGAGGTATGAAGTGGTAACTTTAAACAATTGATGCACATGTTTGCAATGGGTAGTTTAGACATGGTTTGTGCATCAGGCTCTTGGTGAAGAAATTCAATGGACGGTTGTGGAGAGAAGCCAATTGGTGGAACAGTGTTGGCTCCAGTGGCGAAGGCAAGAATTGTCCCCAGCTTCTGTGTTCCGTCTTGATCTAAAGGAAAAGCAATACTGTCAAAAATGGCATTAAAGACAAAAAACACAGCAAGCATTTCTACTTTTAACTGATTCAATGAAAAGATGCACTGCATTATAAATTGAACACGCAATGCTTAAAACGCTAAATTTACCTTCTGCATCTGTTAGGTAGTCTCTCCAGAAACTAATGACAACTGCTTCAGCATGCCTTTTATTGCTCCCAGCTGGAGAAAGGCGGATGGTAAAGAGGCTGTCAAGAAGGTCAGCTGTAAGCACTGAAGGTGACCAGCATAGAAGGGTGCGAAAACTCTCTGGGTGAGCTTGGATTTTGTCCAGCACCTCAAGTGTCCGTAGTCCATCCTGAAATCTAAATGATAATCAGAATTACCTTTAAAATCACAAATCACATCAAAAATGAATGGATCCAAGAAGTATAATCTAAATGGCAGCTAGCCATTTAGCCCACTTGAATATGTTTAAAGTTGCTCGTGCATGTAAGAGTTGAGTATAATCGCAAACACAAATAACAGAAACATAATTTGAAAGAAAAAATGCATAAAGTAATAGCATGCTTATAAATTGCCTTTGAAAAAAAATGGAAAATGTTTTGGGGTTTGACCATTTTAATTCACTGACGCTTGAATTAAAATAAAATAAAATAAAATTTTTTATATATATATATATATATATATATATATATATATTAGAGCTGGGCGATATAGGATTTTTTCATATCACGATATGTTTTTTTCATTTCAGGCGATAACGATATCTATCACGATATAAGCCAAATAACTATATTTGTAAGATTTAAATGTGCTGTTGCTCACAAGTAAAATGAGAAATAATGAGCAGCTTGTTTTTATTTAAATATTTATTTCCCATAATAAGTTCATCCATTAAGCGGACGCGAATGGATGGATGAAGTTCAACAGGGTAGATGTACTTAAGGAACATGAGACTTTTTCAGATAAATAAAGGCAAATATTGCAAACTACACAAAAGGCAGCCGCTAAAGCGTTTAAGTTTCAAAATAGAACAAACGAAACAGACTACTAAATTGTCAATTCCACTTAGAAACAAAATATTAATTCTAAAAATAAATCTTAGTTTGTTTTACAGAAGAACAGACAAAACTGACTAACTTTTGTCAATATCAAATAAACTGAGAACTAAAAGGAAATTCTCAATCTCTCCTTGTTGTATAGCTGAGCTTTTCAAACAGTTTTAACAGTTACTTTAGTCTGACAAAAGCCGAATGACGAATTAGCGCTTCCAGTCAGAGACTGAGGCTACGTCCACACGTACACGGGTATTTTTGAAAATGGAGATTTTCCGTTTTCGTTTTAAAAAATAATCCCGTCCACACATAAAGGCAGAAATGAAGGAAAACGCTGCTATGAACATGCCAAAGCAGCAGGTGGAGCTAGATTCCTAACCGTGCAGAAATGTTGGCCAATCAGAAGTCTAGAAGCCTCGGTGGGAAAAAGTAAACAAAGCTGGGGCATAGAAGCAGAACCGAGTCGTATGTGTGGAGGGACAGTAACTGTGTGTATATGTAAGCATTTAAACACTGCAGAGAGTAGAATTAACAGTATTGTAGAAATTCATTTCACCGAAACAATAACGTGGCGCACAGTGTGACGCATGCACCAGTTTATTGTATTTCCAGACTTGCTTTCGGCACAATTTACAGTGCACGCTACTCTGTTTTTTGTCAGACTTGAAATAGCTGAAATACCTTCACACTACGGAACTTCTATGGCTCGTCCGTTTGACAATTTCTCCGGCATTGGAACCATCATCTGTTTTCTCTTCGGTAACCTTCGGTCACGCTCGGTTGATTTTTCTAGTCGGCACACTCATTTCCTCCATTACCCGGGTGGTACGGTCGCTGGCTGCTTCCCAAACAAATACACATGTGAGGCTTGGCACTTGTGCTGTACGTAACAAGTCACACGACGTGACGCTGCGGCTGTGATTGGTTCGGCTCTGCGCTACTTAATTTGGATTGGCTGACCTTTTTTTTTTTTTTTTTTTTTTTTTTTTGAGGACAAGAGCGGCGAGGTCTATCGCGATAGTTTAATTTCTCTATCGAGTAAAAGTTATATCGCGATAGATATCGTTATCGTTCTATCGCCCAGCTCTAATATATATATATATATATATATATATATATAGTACAATGAAAGAAAATCTAAATACTCCAGTTCAACTACAGTGCGGCCCCTTCAATCACAAAAGCTCAAAAAATAAACTGCATAAGGATTTTTTTTACTGCTCTTTAAAATGAAATACGCCTACAAAGAGGCATACAAAGAAACATTTGCTATTACTTTTTACTTTGACTAAAGAACAAAAAAGACACCGATCATATTTCTTTTGTTCTTATTTCATACACTGTAGAAACTGGACTGAAGGCATGACTTGGCATCCATGTTTATCTACCTCTACAGTGGTACAGATATTGATCCACTCACAACACAGAGTTGGATTGATGTCTTCTAGCAAGATTAAAATTCTACCCCAAAAAATAAATAAATACAAAACTAAACAAAAACAACAAGAAAATTAACCCAACCTTTTATTTAGCAGGCTAATGTAGCTACCACCTCCCACATTAATAAAGAAGATTTAATATAAAGTAATCTTAAAGTAAGCATCAACTTACACTCGGGTCACAAGTACAAACAGCCACTAATATTGAAATAAATGCCACGGTCTTTACTGTTTTTAATGTGGATGCTGCTGAATAAATTAGCTAGGGCTAAAAATTTATAAGGGTAACAAAGTGCGTTGCTAAATCAGCAAAGCACGTTTCGTATTTTGTATTTCGCAGTTGTATAGTTAAGTGGCAAACTGTTTTGTTCTTACCTTTTCCTTGATCTGCAGTTCCAGTTGCCAAAGTGTTTCTGGGTCTGATATCGCAAAGACTGCCCCACTCCAGTCGAACTCCGTGTAGCTACTTGACTCGTTGAAGATACCCGGGTGTTAGCTGGTCTAAAAAGTTCCCTCATCTCACTTTCCACCGTGCTGTGGGTAACACTGGGTGCAGTTGAGCCCGTCCCATCTCGATCAAGTGACGAGGACAACGATGTGACCGTTTCAGGACATGATAAAATATTTCTTAACAACCCGACAGCTTGCTGAAGAACTCGAGTATCTTCTCCCCCCTCCATGCTGTCAGACACTTGAAAGTGACCCGCGCGTGCTTCTCAGCCAATCACAGCGGTACAGACACCCAGCCTTCCGTTTCCATTAAACTCCTTCCGTTTCCACTATACTCTTTCATTCACATACATTATTCTCTTGCATACATATATTTTCTTCAGATATGTATACATTCTCTTCTTACATACATATATTATTTGTAAGATTAAATGCATTTTGAATGCATGTAAATGAGAGCAAAATGTAGGAATGTATAAATGAAAATGCATGTATGTTAGAGTGCAAATGTGTAAATATGTAGATTAAAATACATGTGTAAGAGAGCATAATATTGCAATGTGTGTGTTAAATATGTGTAAACATGAGAATAAAAATATCTAAATATAAAAATTAAAATAAAACTACGTGAGAGTGAAAATATATGTATGTGAAAGAAGAATATATGTATGTGAGAGTGAAAATATATGTATGTGAGAATGAAAATATATGTGTGTGAGAGTGAAAATATATGTGTGTGAAAGAAGAATATATGTATGTGAGAGTGAAAATATATGTATGTGAGAGTGAAAATATATGTGTGTGAGAGAAGAATGTATGTATGTGAGAGTGAAAGAATAAATTTTGGCTTGTACGGCCCCTCATAATTTTCTTTGTTTCGCTTGTATTATTGTAGGGTCTTTATTTTATATATATATATATATATATATATATATATATATGACATTGGAATGTCGTTTGGACTGGAGAAGTGTAGTCGGATGGTAACAAAGAGAGGGAAGGTAGTCAGAACTGAGGGGATTGAACTACCAGAAGGCAACATTGCAGACATAGAGGACAGTTACAAGTACCTAGGGATCCCGCAGGCAAATGGGAACCATGAAGAGGCCGCTAGAAAGGCTGCAACCACCAAGTACCTGCAGAGGGTCAGGCAAGTCCTGAGGAGTCAGCTGAATGGTAAGAACAAGATCCGGGCCATCAACACGTACGCCCTGCCCATGATCAGGTACCCTGCTGGGGTAATAGGCTGGCCAAAGGAGGAGATAGAAGCCACTGACATAAAGACAAGAAAGCTCCTTACCATGCATGGAGGGTTTCACCCCAAGTCCAGCACCCTGAGGCTGTACGCTAAGCGGAAGGAAGGGGGCCGGGGACTGGTGAGTGTCAGCACCACAGTCCAGGATGAGACAACGAACATCCAACAATACATTGGGAAGATGGCCCCAACTGACCGAGTGCTCAGTGAATACCTCAGGCAGCAGAAACCCAAGAAAGAGGAGGGAGACGAGGAACCATCATGGAAGGACAGGCCCCTGCACGGTATGTACCACCGGCAGATAGAGGAGGTGGCTGATATCCAGAAATCCTACCAGTGGCTGGACAAAGCTGGACTGAAAGACAGCACAGAGGCACTAATCATGGCAGCACAAGAACAAGCTCTGAGTACAAGATCCATAGAGGCTGGGGTCTATCACACCAGGCAAGACCCCAGGTGCAGGCTGTGTAAAGATGCCCCAGAGACAATCCAGCACATAACAGCAGGGTGCAAGATGCTAGCAGGCAAGGCATACATGGAACGCCATAACCAAGTGGCCGGCATAGTGTACAGGAACATCTGTGCCGAGTATAACCTGGAAGTCCCGAGGTCAAAATGGGAGATGCCCCCAAGGGTGGTGGAGAATGACCGAGCTAAGATCCTGTGGGACTTCCAGATACAGACGGACAAAATGGTGGTGGCTAACCAACCGGACATAGTGGTGGTAGACAAACAGAAGAAGACGGCCGTAGTGATCGATGTAGCGGTTCCGAATGACAGCAATATCAGGAAGAAGGAACACGAGAAGCTGGAGAAATACCAAGGGCTCAGAGAAGAGCTCGAGAGGATGTGGAGGGTGAAGGTAATGGTGGTCCCCGTGGTAATCGGAGCACTAGGTGCGGTGACTCCCAAGCTAGGCGAGTGGCTCCAGCAGATCCCGGGAATAACATCAGAGATCTCTGTCCAGAAGAGCGCAGTCCTGGGAACAGCTAAGATACTGCGCAGGACCCTCAAGCTCCCAGGCCTCTGGTAGAGGACCCGAGCTTGAAGGATAAACCGCCCGCAGGGGCGTGCTGGGTGTTTTTTTTTTTTTTATACATACATACATACATACATCAGGGACCTGTTTTTGTGATTTGACACTACATAAATAAAACTGAATTGCTAATATGATCAATAAAACTGGTTGATCATATTAGCACGTGTGTACCTGAATAATTTGTTTCTGACACCGATCTGAAAAATATAACTGGACATCAAACGCAATCATGATTCAGTAAACACACTCACATTAAATGGTGATAGTCTGAGACATTCAGTGGTTATTGTGAAAATTAAAATAATTTTTAAATAATCAGTGCCAGGTGTTACAGAGAATACACAAGCATCATCAGTGTTGTGTAAGTTTAATTTTAAAAAGTATCCTCGATAAATGAGTTATTTTAGTAATTGAGAAATAAACTGATGACTCCATGACAGCTACCTCAGAAATAAATGTGTTCTTTGTTTCAATGTTTGAGACAATGTTGGTGAACAGCCAGATGTTAAACAGGTGAACACCGTGTAGGCAGGTAAACTCCAGAGCTGACTATTATATTAAACTTGTTTTTAGGTCTAAAGAACACACACCTACCTTTAGTCTTAATGACCATTATAAGCTGTCTTTTAAACTTCCAGAGATTTAAATGATCTGTTTCATCATGTGTAATAACTTTCATGCAGCTAAGTACTTACAGTCACTACATGACTGAATGACCGAAACACAAACTTCAACTCTCTTAATAAAAAATATTACATGTGTATTGAATAAAAACGGGTCAGATATGTTAGAATAATTTTTGTTTGTTGCTTTGTTTTTATTTTGTTTTATTTTGCGAGCTGGTTATTAGATGCCGCTCCAGCCAGCCAGAGAATCCCCCACCACCCCGCCCCTCTTCTCCCTGTGTGACAATTGCTGTGAGTCACACTGTGCAGAATAAAGAGCCTTTCACAACGGACCCGGCATGCACTGCACTAACCGCTAACTAAAAGCGAAGTATCCCAAATATGTTGCGCTGGCCGCAACATATTTGGGATTTTTCCAGACACGCACAGAATGTTTTTCTTCATGGTGATGAAGGAAAACGCTGGCACCCTTCCAGGACCTGCAGCTCAGTAAAGCACCCCTCCGACAGCCAAACCCATCTGTTCTCTGATTGGATTGTTAAATTTATGATTGACATGACATTGACCAATCAGCTGAAAGGAAGAAAAATTGGGTCAAAATTGGTACTCGTAAGTTGAAACTCACACACAGCCAGGGAACTTGAGCGCAGAGTTTTACACATAGTTTTTTGCTTTGTATCTGTAACAAGACATTAAAAAAAATTTTATAACTTGTGTAAATATTTTTTATGAACACAAATCTTTTTTTTACACACACAAATTCTCATCTATAGAAGCACAAACATAAAAATTTCAGACATTTTGGTTTAAAAGGTTAGAAAACTCACTTCACAACTACACATTTGATTTACAAGTGCAAAATATTTATGACCACAATTTGAGCCCATACAGGGGAGAAGTGTAGAAGTGGGTTCAGGAAAGGCTGGCTGACACAGCAGTTATCCACCGACTATGCCTTTCCTATTTCAGCTGCCTGGGCCAGAGGAGAGCAGTGTGTGTAGTGTGCTTAGCAGCATAAGGCAGGTGGAAAGCTGTGCAGACAAAAAGTGCAAGGAAACCATGCAAATAAACATTCTGCATCTTGCAACACCATGTGCATCGGGTACTGGAAGGACCTATGACTGACAACGTCAGTGGAAATACTTGAAGGATTGGACAATATGCATCAAAAGCAGGTGGCAGAGCATCAACTTCACTGGTTGCATGACAAAGCAAAGGTCCAGATGAAAGCTCAAGAAGCCCTGGCCGCTGCCCCTCACCATGGCCCAGCAGTGATACTCCACCAAATGGACAAGGCAGATGATGACCAGGACTTCCTTGAGGTTTTTCATGTAGCAACAGAGGCATGCCATTGGCCTGAAAAGGAGTGAGTGCTGTGGCTGCTGCTGCTGACAGGAGATGCCCAGGTAGCATCCCTTAGCCTCGCTGCAGCAGCATGTTACTGCTTTGCCAATGTCAGGCAATCATGGTGAAAGCCACCGCTGACAGTGGAGAGTCGGCCAGTCCTTACCATGAGGAGATGGCTCCATGTCAAAGCTGTAGTTCGGCCAGCTGCCACAGGCCACTGTTGTTTCCCTCTTCTTTCTCCGCAGGTCTGGGTGGCTACAGATGCTGCTCCCAACTCAACGGGAGTGCAGGGGCAGGACTGTCGAGGGACTGGTGACCAAGACACATCCTTCATCACTGCCAGCTAATGGACATGGGACAAGTGTTCCATGTTGCTGACCCTTGCTTTGAGAGGGATGTACAACATACTGCTAAGGTGCTAAGGGGGTATGCGAAAGGCTGTGTGAACTCAGGCTGTAAGCAGAGTGTTGTCCACCAAACCCTTATTTGGCCAGGGGCATTGGCAGATGCAGAGTGGGTGGAGGTTACGTGTCTATATGTGAACATATACAAATATAGCATTGTGCTGCTAAACCTGGAACCTACCTAGTAGATGGTGCCTAAAAGTCAAAGGGAAGGGATTTTCCAGGCTGCACATTGTAAACCCATGGTGGCGCGTATGGGATATAAAACTATTATTATACTTTTATTATTATAAAAGTATAATAATAATGCCACAATTTTATTGACTAAGCATCCAAGTGTAAATTGAAGGAACATTTTTCAATAATCAGTTTCATAGGAGCTTTTTCTTTATTGTGTGTTGTAGAAAGTAACTTCTTTTATTCAGGTCTAAACATGTTGGACAGGAAGTCTGAATCAGATCTAAACCTGCAGACCCACAAACTGAGAGCAAAGCTGTCTCTGCACGGCTGAGTGTGTTAGAAGAGGAAGTGGTTTCATCAAACTCTAGCATGTCTCATCATCACAGCTATGTTTCTGTTAGCGGTTTAGCGTTTATGTCACACAGACCAGGATGAGGAGAATTATAGACCTGAGAAACTTCAGGCCATTCTCTTCTTCCTGCTTTGTTCAGAGGTCTTAATTCTGTCCATTTGACACATGGCAGTTTAGATATTTTCATTTCTGATCTTTCAAATATTGACTTTACTGGAACTTTTGCTTGAGTTGAAAAAAAAACTGAAGTAGATTCCTTCTGAGCTCCAGAAAAGACTTATTTTCTTCTCTTTGTATTCTTGTACTTTCCCAGATCCAGGGGCTCCCCCAGGAGGAGGGGTGAATGTGCCCCTGTATCTCTACACATTTTATTTATCTGTGAGCAGTATCAGCTTTTAGACAACAGAAACCATCAGCAAAACTTTTTACATGAGTCCAGAAATAAAACTGTCAGTCTACAGAGCTGCTAACTCAATCTAAAATGCATGCTAAACTACAAACTCCACCCTGTGCTGAGAACTGAAACGTCTTCACTGTTATTTTTCTTCAGATCATCATTCAAAATATTTAAACTGACTCTCTGTGAAGTATTTTTTCCTTAAAACCCAGAAACAATAACAATGTCTAAACAACAGCAGAAACTGAAGACAAAGCACTCAACTTAATACTTACATACAAACTAAACTATGAACCTGGTGCCTGCAGCAATCTTTTGTATACAGGCTATAGATAGAGGCACAGTAGAAAGAAATGTTTAATCCAATGCACACAATAACAAAAAGGAAGAAGAAGTTTAACAGTCTGCTGTTGTTAGCCAGGAAAACATTAAGGATTGCTTCCATTACCTTCACATGAAGCTTCACACGGAGATGTCAGAAACACGAAGTTCAGGAAGTGAAAGTAAACTTTAAGCAGGAAGCCCTCCTAGCTAGGCGTGCAATTTTGATAAGGTGGAAGGCTGCTGCCCCGCCCTCCCATGTTCAGTGGCTTGCTGATCTCATGTCATGCCTCAGTCTGGAAAAGATCCACTGCTCCATCCAGAACCAAAAGGATACATTTGATAAAATTTGGGGTCTCTTTCTGGAAAACTTCTCTAAACTTCAACTTAAGGATGTTCCAGGTGACTAATGGATTTGCTTCTCCATAGTGGTCTGATGTCTGTCTGTGTTAACGGGAACGTGAAGCTCAGTGATGTTGTAGCTAACTTCTGTGTGGTTCTTATGGAAAGGGCTAGTTAATATCATAATCCCTCCGGGTTGTGGCTTTTGTTATTTTGTTGGGGGGGGTTGTTTTCATTTTTTTTTTTTTGTCTCTTTTTGTTTTGTTTTTCTGTTTTTTTTTTTCCTCGCTGCATGTTTGGTAAATAATAAGAGAGGAAAACAATTTTCCAACATGAGAAGTTCTGTTTTGTATTCATTGTAAACAGTTTGTGTTCTCCGTCTTTCTTTTTTCTTTGTAAACTATATTCACAAATACTCACAAATATTTTGAATAAAAAAAACTTTAAGCAGGAAGGAAACACGCAGAGAGGCACCTTCACTGAAGGGCACGTTCACAATCAGGAGCATCGAAACACTGTGTGCTCTATTCAGGTGCCCTTGGAAACTCCCAAATGTCTTGCAGGTTGGGATTTATTTCTGCTGATTTTCCTGTTTGAAACATAAACATCTGTCATCACTTTATTCTTCTTCTTCTGGCAGCATTAGAATATCTTAGCATTAAACTGATGTTTCTTCAAAGCTCATTTCAACATGTTAAAGTCATGAATGAAAGTGCAGACTGAAAGTGGATCACATGATTTTTAAGGTGTGTCATTTGACATGTTCAGTCTTATCACACATGTCTAGATTGTCCCTGATATCATAACTGCTCAAACATTGATGATTATATTTCAAGAATTATTGCTGATAGCAGCGAAGTTTGAATGGAGCTCTCTGTCTGTGCTGATCTGTCGCCCTCTGGAGGTCGAACCACAAACTGCATGATGTCACTGTAACCACCACAGGAACAGGAAGTGTTTTTAAATGACTGAAACACTGAAAAATGCTAACGGCTGTCGTTAGGCACACTGATAGCAGTGCAGATGTGTTCATCTCAAACACTGGCTCAGGTCAGACCCCTTCAACATGAGGCCGCACTTAGACCCACAGGAGGTCGGACCTTTGACCTCTTGTGACCTTTAAAAAACATATAATGTTTATTTCAAGCTTTTGATTTCTGTGAGCATCAATCCAGCTGCTTTAGCCTTGAAGCCTTGCATTTATGAGTTATTAAAAGCTCTGAATTCTGATTTTATATTTTTATGAGCTCCCAGCTCTGTTTGAGCCACCAGCTAAAATAAAAGGATTAAGCTGTTCCACAAGAACACATCTGAGGTGATATTAATATGATGAACACACATTTATGATCACAGTCCCTGCACAGTGACAGGGCAGTGATGTCATCAGCCCCATAACTGACACATCAGTGATGTTTGTTTATGGGTTTGAGATCAAAAGTCAGCTTCATACCTGGATCATGTTATTTGTGTTGAACATGTCAGTGCAGAGCTGTCAGTATGTGTGGAACTCATCTTTATTCCATAATGTTGGAATGTCTTTGCCTGGAGAACTTGTTTTTTGAAAATCCTTAAAGAGCTGATAGGAAGCTGCTTCAGAGAGTTCAGACTGTGCTGCAGAATAAAGCTTTGTGTCTTATACTCTGTATTTACATGTATGACTGCACTCATTTCACACTTTCCTACCAAAATGGTAAGAACTGAGGGGGACTCGAGACTTTTAGCACTGAGTGTTGACCTGCTGTGAGGCAGCTGATCAAAGCTCTCCACAGGTCTAATTCAACACTTCATGAAAGAGTTTTATTACTGTGGACAAGTTTGAACACAGAAACCATGGAAACCATCTTTAAAGAGCAACGTTGATGGCAACGTTAGTAAGTACGTAAAAGTTTATTCACATAGCACATTTCACAGACAGAAGGATTTGAAGGTCTCCACAAGAGTCCAAACTCTGTAGGAACAGAGGACATGCATTCCACATTAAGTGGATATAATGTGTCTTTCTGACCATTAGCATGCAAAGTTATTAGTCTGTCACCTAATTTCTAATTAATTTGAAAAACTAGTTATAATAATGATTGCAGAGTGAAACTGTAGTTATACAAGTAAAGTATATGGTACACCGTATGGTATTGTACACGGCAAATGCAACCTTTTCTCTAGAAGAAATGTACCGAGCCAAGAAGGGACGCCATCAAGACATGTCTCCTCTCCCTCATCTTCATCCTGGCTCTTCTCTCTGTCGCTGTCGGTCTTCTTAGTTACGCTGCTTCTTCTTCTTTAAATAAACTGCAAACACCTGGTGAGCATGTCTCTGAAATGGAATTTATTAAATACACTGCAGTGGAGAAAACATTCAGGTCAAACACCAAAATGATTTCTGATGAGGGACACCACCCTGAACTCTTTTATACAGTGTGCATCATTCTACAATGTCAGAAGAAGAAGGAAAAGAAATAAAACAAAACAATTTCGTACTATAAATTTCATCCTCACTCTCATCATCACTATCCATATTTTCTGCCTGTAACGAGGGCTGTGTTACAAGTGAAATTTTAGGAGGTTCATCTTCTCTTGTCAATGCGGTTGTGATTAATCTATTCAGTAGGATGCGGCGGCACAGGATGAAACAACAGCCACAGCATCTAAGTATAGCAGCAAATGTGGCTATGGGCATTAGCAAAGACACTACCATGGCTTTAAACCAGTCCTTCAAGGGGTTAGGGTTATAGGCCCGTGACTGCATCGTGTATCAAATTGGCCAGTTGCTGAACATTATAATGAACATAATTTATCTTGTCTACATTCTTGTTTGGGGTAATCCATAAGAAGATGGACTCAAACCCTCCCACGACCTGGTTGGCCAGTTTATACTCATTATGAACCCCTATAGCATCTATGTAAGTTGGGGAGTTTTTAGTTAAATAAAAATCCTCCAACGTGGTTCTACGGATCCTACCCACACGGGTCTCTGCAGTGGTATGAGATCCTGCTAACACTATAGGGAGTGCCAATCTTACAATAGTAATATTAAGTTCCCGATCAACATTAACGCTGCTCATATTTATCCATTCAGTTACATCTATCACTTTATCACACCATGAATCACCTGGAGTACCTATGGGGGTGACACTTACCCTGGTTAGGCAGGTGTAATTTCCAGCCCTCAGAGAAAATACAGGGGGAGTAATGCTCTTCTTAACTACTTGGAAGAGTGTATTCAATATAGTGCAATCTTGATCGACCCCTTCCTTAATGTGGTGCTGTAGCATGCAATCAAATCCCGGCCTGTCCTCCCAGAACAATAAAGGGATAAGCACAGTGAACAGTGTGGGGCACATTGTAGAGAAGGCCACACACTCTATCATGTCTTAGACTTGGCTGTATCAGCTATCCAATCCAGCCATAAATTTTTATCTCTATAACCTATTTCTATTTACACCACGTCTTCATGTTTAAATAAGTAACTGGCTATTGTCCTCACAGCTCCACCAGTGCATGGGCTGAGGTTGCATTTTTAGTTACCTTCGCATTTGACATGGGCATCCCAAACTTCACACTTAACAATCCCAGTGTCCGCACCTCCAACATCTACACCCAAGGTGAAATATGTCCATTTGCTGCTCCTGCAGCTTATGTCAAAACAAGATTTTGTTGCATTTTTATTGTTCAAATTTGGGTTTTCTTTCCCTGTAGCTGTGTCTCTTTCCTGAGCCCTGGTCAGTTAGAAATACGCTTGCCCTTGTGCATTGAGGCTACCTACCCTGGGGGTTGCTGTCCAACCACCCAGCCCTGTGCTCCAAAGAACCCCGCTCCAGGCCGGACACAGACTTATGGATCCATCCATCCATTCGCTTCCGCTTATCTTTTTCAGGGTCGCGGGGGGCGCTGGAGCCTATCCCAGCTGTCATAGGGCGAGAGGCGGGGGTACACCCTGGACAGGTCGCCAGTCTGTTGCAGGGGCAACACACAGGGACAGACAACCATTCGCACTCACATTCACTCACACATTCACACCTAGTGGCAATTTGGATTATCCAATTAACCTATCCCCACAAGCTGCATGTCTTTGGACGGTGGGAGGAAGCCGGAGTACCCGGAGGGAACCCACGCAAACACGGGGAGAACATGCAAACTCCACACAGAAAGACCGTGCGGCAACAGTGCTAACCACCGTGCCACCGTGCTGCCCTTATGGATCCAATACTGTGATATTTGCCCAGTATTACACATATACACATTGTGGCTTTGCCACGCAGTAGCACGGTCATAACACTCTATTACATCATACAAATAAAATTCTGCAAATTCTACTGTCAATTATCTCTTTACTGTTGTTACCACCACTTTGGTCTGCAGTCCGCTGTCTCCTGCTGCTCAGGCTCGTCTGGGCTGTGACATCATCTCCAGTTGCGGATCTCCCAAAAGGCTACACAACAGGCAAGGCAAGGCAAGTTTATTTGTATAGCACAATTCAACAACAATGTGATTCAAAGTGCTTTACAGAGACATTAGAAACAAAAACAAATAAAAAGCATGATTTAAAATTGATTAAAACAAGCAAACAAACAAACTAATTAACAAACAAACAAAACAGTATATAAAATCAAAACAGATAAAATCAGAAACAGGGCAATCATTAGCCCGGTGAAGAACAGCAGGGCCACTCCAATGACAAGCTGCCTCTTGGTGTGACACATCATCATCAGAGGGTGGGGAACGTGGCTCGTTCCCCAACCTTCACTGCTGACTGATCAATCTCCCACTCCCTTCTCCATAAACAAGACCCTGAGATACTTAAACTCTTCCCCTTGGGGCAGGAACTTGTCCCTGACCCAGAGTGGGCACTCCACCCTTTTCCGGCTGAGGACCATGACCATGGAGGTGCTGATTCTCATTCCCACGGCTTCACACTCGGCTGCGAACCATTCCAGACCGAGCTGGAGGCCAACAGAACCACATCATCTGTGAAAAGCAGAGATGAGATTCTGAGACCACCCAAGTGAAAGCCTTCCACCATTTGGCTATGCCTAGAAATCCTGTCCATACAAAAATTATGAACATAATCGGTGACAAAGGGTGGCCCATCATCCACCAGCAATGGGTCCGACTTATTGCCAGCTATGCGGACCAAGCTCTTGCAATGGCTGCATAAGGATTGAGTGGCCTGTAGACTGTTTGAAGCTTGATCAGCTCATTAAATTGATGTGTTTTTTTATTTGATGAAGAGGGAGTCAGATGCTTGATTGAAGCCAGTGTTACTAATGATTCTTATTGCTCTTTGTTGGAATATATATATTGGTTGAAAATGCTCTTTATTAAGGAAGGCACCTGTCACTGGTTTAATATCATGCAGTTCCTCACTGTGACCACGTGAGAGCAGTAAAAAGCCAAATTTAACTTTGAGGAGTAAGGAAATACGCAAAAGGGATGGGACACTCCACACTGACATTTCCACGCTGTGTCGAGCTTCTGAAGTGCACATTTGGAAACGTTTCTCTGAAGTGGCCATTTGGACAGGGGGCTTACCTTTGCTTCCAGCGAGGGGAGGGGCCAGGATTCCCATATTCACCAGCTAGAGTCATCTGGGTTTGGCCTTGGAATTACTGAATGAATGTTTTTGCTGCTAGCGCTTCTATTTATTCCAAGCAGACATACATATCAAAGAAAGCAATGTCATCATTATTATTGTGTAACTGGTTTCTGCATCACCATGCTGCAACAGGTCGGCCAAAACAAACTCCTTGACTCTGCATCGTGTTGTATTTTTCTAAGAAGGCAAGGAGTCTCTGATTGATTGTTGCATATTTACTTCCTGTATGGAAACATAATGGTGACGGGTCAGTGCAAATGGCTCGCCACACATCAATCCGCACAGCACACTCTCTTACTGCTACTGCAGACTGGGAGTGATTACTGCAGCCAGCCTCACAATTGCACCTGTGATTGTAAAGCCCAATCAAAGCTAAAGTCATGGCAGCTTCTACCTTTGTTTGACAGTGTGTAGAACAAACCTGATGACACAAACTCACAGAAAGCTTCAAGTCAACCAAACTCATCCAAACCCTGAGGGTGTTTTTTTTTCAAGGCTGGCAGAAATCGAAGCCAAAAAGAAAAAACATCTGAAAACCTGTGTGCTTATCACAACATACACAGCAGTGTTTTCCTTCTAGATTTGACTTTAGAAATGACCCTAAATTATTGAGCAGCTTAAACAGCCTCACAAATGTAATCAGAGAGTGGAAATACTATTTGCTTAAACACACTTTCTCCTCCCCAGAGTGTGCTATGAGAATTAAACCCTCCACACCCTCTTATTTTCTAATTTCCTTCACTTTCTAGACTTTCTAAAGATTGAAGTTGGAACTTTTTACAGGGACTATAGAAGTTTATTCTACAGCAAACTTCCTTAGCAATTTCTACAGCCACATATTCTGTCTCGGCCATTTACATAACTCTGTGGGTTATACCTTATTTAATGAATGCTGGCAGCCACCAGTAGCGGCAATGATATCAAACTGATGTGTGACACTATTGATCAGCTATCCAAGGTACTATCCATTGTTGGATCTAAATATTTGACCCTGTTGGAATCCGACCACAAGAGACTGGAAACAGGACAGAAGGGGCACTCGTACGTTTTCACTTCCAAGGTGAGGTTGCACTCACAAAGCTAACACAAGCACACCTGTAGCCAACTCCAAACTCCAGCCTCCCCTCACAGCTTTTATTCAGTGAACCCAGTTACACAACCCCCCACTGTAAAACCCCTGCGGCGTGTTGTAAAAACTAAGGCATTGTGTGTGTGCATGCACGTGCAAGCATGTGAGTGAATGTGTGTGTGTTTGTGCATGTGTGTATGTGTCTCTGTATACGTGACTTCCTGCTACACAATATATGCTTACAACCGTTTAACCACATCCCTAGTTATCATATGGTCATCTCCCCTTGCCCATATAAGGCTTAACCTCTTCCCACATAGCATAGTTTGGTTTATGTGGCCCAGGCTCATAGAAAACTGGTCTGGCTCAGATCCGGCATCAAGCTGGCACTTCTGACTGACTGGTGTCATGGCAGGGTGTATGTCAACCAGATGTGGGCCAGGTCTGGCAATGATGCCACTGTTTATGTTCCTATTTTCCTATTTTAGTTAGAAGACCCAAATGCCATGTTGCAATACTATACTGCTATGGTAGCCAACGTTTAAAATGCAGGTTCGGCAGGTTTGTGAGTGTACACTTTATCTAAAACCTAGTGAGGGTTTACTCATGTTTACCACCGGGTGGCTGTAGCTCAGGAGGTTGAGCAGGTCACCTACTGATTGGAAGATTAGTTAGATCCCTGGCTCCTCCAGGGATGCATGTCAAGAGTGTGAATGTGTATGAATGTAGTTAGGAAGCACTCAGTTTAGAGAAAGTGTGTGATTGGATGTATGTGGCATGTTGTATAGAATAATACGGGAGAGTAGAAAAGCGCTGTATAAGAATCAGTCCATTCACTGTCTGAACAGAGTTTCATCATATTACTTTTGCACTATTATGTTCTGGCACATGTTGTTATTACATGGCTTGATTAAGGTACACACTAGGCTGACATCTGGGACCAGAGCTGAAACTGTTCTTGGCCAGCACAGGGCTAGCAGTATGTCTACAACTAGCCCGTGGCTGCACACAACTTACACATGGCCCACATACCGCAAAGAATGACGGCCCCATCAGGTTTGCCAGAGGTAATCCACACATGGGCCAGCACAGGACCACCAGTGTGTCTGCAACTGGCCCTGTGCTGGCCCATGTGTGGGCCACTTTGGCAAACCAGATCTGGGCCACCAAAGGGCCGTCATTCTTTGCGGTATGTGGGCCATGTGTAAGCACATTTTGTGGGCCAGATCCGGGCCATACCAACTTTGCTATGTGGGTTTAATGGTTCACTATATACAAGCAAAGGTGAGCCCCTAAAGGGCAGGAAGTGAACATTCCTTACCAAATAAGTCAAATGAGTCATGGAATGTGCCTGTAGTTGAACACTATAGCTATAGCCTCCCCCACCAGGGGAGGAGAATAAAAACAGAAGAATGTCTTTAATCATGCAGTTTAAAAAAAGGTTCACAATTTTAAGCACAACAATAACAACTTTTAACAAACTCACTCCAACATTCTTGTTAGCATTTAACTGCTTAACCCCCAATATTTGTTCCTGGTAAATCAAATTTGAAAGGGTTAACTTCAAAACTAATGAACTAAACTCTTGTCATTCAAAATTCACCTGATTTGACATTATCTTTCAGTAAAAACTTTGAATTCAAATAGTGTAAAACGAATCATGGACACAAAACTATAACTAAAATACACTACAAGAATTCCACCAGGTTCTTTAACATTAAGTTTTGTGACAGTTCTAATGTTTTATACAAACTGAAGTGGTAGACGACATATTGAATGTTATAAAGACATATTTAAATGTTTCTAAGAATATTATAACGATGCTTTTACCAACATACTGCACAATATTCATGTTCAAAGGTGTCTGTGAAAAAGACAAGACTAGTTTCAAATGGTATATACAGTCTTGCTATTTATTAGATGAATCACATGCATTATGATACCTCAAACACAATTATTTTATGGTTATCCCTTAAAAAACTATTAAGCAATTTTTTTCAATTTACATGGCTGGAGCATTTTTAAATGTGTAGCTTCAAACAAATGTGTGAAACTGTAAGACCATGTGGAGAGAAAACAAAATTAAGAAAGCAAAATCATTTGGATTTATTTTAATAAGCTCAGACTTGTTGAAAATACAAAAGAGCTGGTTGTTATCAGAGCTTCAGAGAAACACAGCATACTGATATTCACTGTGACGCTTTAAGTGGAAAAAAGACAGAAAAACAACATGTGGATCTTGGAATCATCGTTGTTTCCATCTTTAAAGGACTGAAGAGGAAAACATTTACAAGGAATTACTTAGAACAGTTTAAAACATGAATGGATTGAATCCATGAATCTGAAAACGTGTTTCTGGGTGAAAGAGACAGACATGTACAGACTGAACTATCTGTTCAACAGTCAGAGTTTTTCTCTAACAAAATGAGACTCTTTACACTCAACTGAGCACAGACACACTAAGGCACCAGGAGGGTAAGAGTAAAGTCTAAACCCAGGATAAAGAGTTTCAGTGAATGTGGTGTTGAAGGTGTGGAGGTGGATCAGAGTTTCAGAGGAGACTCTGTAGAAGGACAGAGTGCCAGCAGGACAGTCCACATACACTGCTACTCTGTTAGAGACAGAGGGGGAGGAGGAGGAGATGGGGGCTGATATCTTATTGTGAGTGGTGGAATAAGGCCCATCATCAGAGCAGATGAGACTCCAGGAATGATCATTGTTTCCAAACAAGCAGTCATAACTGTCTCCTTTCCTTCTGATTCTTCTGTAACTCACTGATATATAAACGTGTCCTTTGCACTCGACCTCCCAGTAACAGCGACCAGTCAGACTATTTCTACACAACAGCTGAGACCAAACTTCAAATCTGTCTGGATGATCAGGATATGACTGAACCTCTTTCACACCTGTTACTTTCCTGTTGTTGTCAGACAGTTTGAGGTTTGTGTGTACTGTGTTTGTGTCGATTGTGAGTTGACAGGAATCTGATGGAGAGAACAAACACAATCCAGCTGCAGTTACTGATCCATCATCTGTTTATTGATTGACACTTTGGTGATGACTCTTGACATCAGAAATGTGTGATGTGACAGTTTGAAGATGGTTGAATGTGTGCTGCTTTGTTTTCATAAATCACATTAAAAACACACTTACACTTCTTCAGACCTGGTCTCAACCATTGGACTCCAGCAGGCTCCACCCTGAAAGGAGGAAGGGGGTTAGACCAGCACAGTCTCTTTCAGCATGCACACATGGACATTACATCACTCTCATACACATACTTTTAGACACTGATAAAGGAACAGTCCAACATTTTCACAAATACACTTCAATCCATACGTGGATCAAACTGCTCTGGTTAGTAGCAAATGCTAATTTGAAATGCTCTTTCAG
Source organism: Simochromis diagramma (assembly GCF_900408965.1). NCBI lineage: Eukaryota > Metazoa > Chordata > Actinopteri > Cichliformes > Cichlidae > Simochromis > Simochromis diagramma. The sequence goes on from NW_024386985.1 coordinate 451,290, forward strand.
CAGGTAAGCAGCTAATGCTATCTATGCTACTTTACACCTGCAGGTCAAGTTATAATGTGCTACCACAGTTGCTGTTACAAGCAAATGAACAATGTTCATGTATGTGATTGTTTATGTCACATCTTCCTGAAACAAACAGGAAGTGCGTGCAGAGCACAGAATATGTTTCCAGCTCTTCCTTCTCTATCAGACATTCTCGCCATACCTGAGGGTGTCCAGTCTCCAGCATGGATCCTTCAGTCCAGCCATAAGTAGGTTTATTCCTGAGTTCCCTGGATGATTGTAGCTCAAGTCCAGCTCTCTCAGATGGGAAGGGTTGCAGCTCAGAGCTGAGGTCAGAGAAGTACAGCCTTCCTCTGTGATCAGACAGCCTGAAAGACTGCAGACACACAAAACAACAAGCCATCTGTAAAGACTGCAGAGAAGTATTGTTTTATTTGTTATTGTTTTTTTTGTTGTTGCTGTTGCTCTCACTCATTTATTCTCTGATGCAGAAATGTGCTGGTCATTGGCTTTATCCCTACTTTGCCCATAGTTGTGTGTGTATGCTGAATGCTGTGTGTGATGACTAGGAATTGAATAGGAAATTAAATTCCTATTCAAGTAAAGAGGAGAAAAAAAAACATGTGGATGTGGTGCAAGAAAGTGTGGTGAGGGTAGGGGTAAGAAGGAGTGAAAAAAGTAACAAACAGCACTTAATCTTCCAAGAAAGTTGTGTGTGACTTAACCGGAAAACATGCAAAGGGGGCAAGCTGGAGGGATGAAAGAGAAAACTAGAACCCTGTAATCAATAACTTTAGCAAAGACTGGTGGTGTTTTATCTGCTATGACACGACTGGCTTAATGAATTGACATGACTGAGGCAAGATAGATGTTGTAGGGAAGAGAAGGAGAAATATATGTAGTGGATCTTTCTAAGAAACTGGCCAGTTATGCTCAAGTCCATTACTTTTAGTTCCTTCTCTTAAAATGTTCAAATTTTGCCACAATAGCATGCACTCTTTGCACCCATGGATTCTTTCAGAGATGTTCTTCACAATGTCCTCTGGAAGCTTAGATGGGTCTTAATGAAGGCCTGAAATGCCTGAAAACACCAGGTTGTCTCTCATGCTACTGGCCTGGAGATCGATGATGGTCTCTTTTATTTTTTTTTTTGGTTTTTTTACTCAGCTCGGTGACATTCTCGGTTAGAGACTTGACCGAGTCTCATAGCAAGGCGTTTTCAGCAGTGAGTGTTTCCACTTGTGTGCTGTATTCCAAAGATTCCCTCATGGATTCCAATTCCCTGTGTAGAATTTCAACCAGGGTCAACCTTGCGTTATTGCTGGAAAATTACTTAGGAATTGATTCCAGGATGTCTTTACTGGTTTGCCATGTTGTTCCTGCTAGGTGCCTTCTCTTGGAAAACGTCTCGTTCTTGGCTGGGGAAGATGACCTCTGGGCCTTCTTCATGACTATAGCGTAGAAGCACCAGTAAATGTATTATTGGAGACCTTCCAAATTATCCTTGCTGTCCTCCAGGGTATTAGAAATTATTTTTCAAATGTTGTTAGTTGCCCATTAATTGTTTGGTATAATTTAAGCCTCAAAAATTGTTTTGATGCATGCTCAATCATCCAGGTAAGTAAATCCCAAAAGGTTAGTTCTGTTCATCTGGACCCTTCAGTCCTTTCTGGCTGTAGGTGTTAAATAGACTGCAGAGTCCTGGCCATGACAAGTTAGCTCTTCTGTGTGTGCCATCCGCTTTGCCAGAGGTTGTTTGGTTTTCCTCTTGTATAAATCATGGCGATCCTCCTGGCACTTAAACAGCGTACACTACACTCTGCCACACTACGTTTGTTTGTTTAATTTCAGTTTTTTTTTCTGCCCAAGTCTCTTGGCGTCAGACGTCACCTACAGCATTTCTGTTTTTCAGTTATGCTGAAACCTTAATGCATAGGCCCCAAAGCTAGGATTTCAGTAAGAAGAGAAACCAAAATTCTGGAGTAAGCTGGATAAATTGGAATCCAATCCTCCCAGAGGGAGAGAATGGTTATTGGAGCAGACGTTATTGAACATACAGGTGAAGTGAGGAGGTGTTGGGTAATGATAATTTTGAGAAAATGCCAGAAGGACATAGTTTTGTGTAATTTTCCAAAGGAATGGAAATGACTTTGAATATTTGAATATGTACTTCAAGAAAAGCAAAAGGAGAAACATAGGGTGACGTGTAAGAATGGAAGAAGGTGCACAGAAGTGCATTTTATGTGATTTTATGCAGATGATGCAAGAGATAGGAGACAAAAAAGAAGATGGCGTGTATAGGACAGGGTTCTTTTGTTTTGTTTGCTTGTTTATTTTTGGCACAGCACTGGAATGACTGCAGGTGTCTGTGAGTTGAGTTTGTTGTACTTCAGTGATTAGCTAGCCCTACTGAAGAAGAGCATGCATGAAGGCATTGACTTATTTTTAGTTGTAATGTTATTTCAAAAGCAGCGTTTCAGCCTTAGATTTAAAGGTAAGAACTGCTCATTTAAAGCTCAAATATAAGTCTTCATGTTTTTAAGTCAGATATTGAGTTTGTACGTGTGACTTTATGTATTTTCATATTGTGAAACAGGGTGTAAAAATAAATAAATAAAATGGCCTGTATTTGTATAGCGCTTTACTAGTCCCTAAGTACCCCAAAGCGCTTTACACAACCA